>NW_012152441.1:552778-553955 GCF_000956105.1 Propithecus coquereli
GGGGGCCGGTGCTTTGGAACCAAAGTCGGGCCTCAGGGTTGTCCTCCTCACCCCCTCGCCTCGCCACATTCCTCCAGTCCTGGCGGCTTTTCTTATACGTATTATGGCTAGTAAATACACTTAAGATTACCCCTGTTCTTCACGGTACTGCCACAGATTTCCTCTCCCCACTCTTCCTTTCGTCCCCACCCGCACCTGACCTCCTTCTGCCTTCTTCATGGTTTGGCGGACAGGGTCCCCCGTTCTCACCAGCCTCAATCAGCCACCTCCCAGTCCTGGCCCTCACGTACACTTCCCTCGGGCACTCGCGTGGGCAGCTGGAGCCTGGCTCTCTCCCCGGCTTCCCTGAGGCTGTCCCCAGGGCCTGGTGCTGCCTTCCAGCTGGGCGTCTCCCATCAGAGGCCCCCTGCTCATGTTCTCCCACTGGGTGTTGGCCACACTCCTGAGGTCGAATCCATCCTCTTGTATTAAAATCTGCAGTTGGCTTTGCTGCCTGCCGTGGACTTGAGACATCTCTCGGACTCTCTGAAGGATCCGTAGACACCTGCCCTGTGCCACTGCTTCATTCAGTGTCGCAATTGCGATGTTTCCTGGGGTGGCTGGGCAGTGAATGGCAGCCCCCCATGGAATCCCAGGTGCTGTGCCAAGCCTGGCAGTCCCCACACCGCTCTCTGAGGTGAAGCACAGGTCCCATGGACGGGGCTGGGCCACCTGCCCAAGGTCAGGCGGTGGTTAGGAAGTGGTGGAGTTGGGGCGTGGTGGGTACTGGCTCCCCCACTCAAATTCTTGTGGACTTCGGCCCTGGACACCTTGGTCCTCAGGACGTGTCTTGTAGGGTCAATTAAACTTTTTTTTTTTAATTTATACAATTAAAATACAAAATTTGTCAATTATAAATGCTATCTTCTCTTGCAGGGATAGTATCATTTGAAAGATATTTTTCTACAATAGGAGTTTAGTTTCTTAAGTCATTGTTTCTCCAGTCTGGGTCCCTGGAACCCTGCGGGTTGAAAGATTACCTTGGGGACTGTGGGAACTCTCGTCTTTCAAAAGCATCTGAGCACTACTCAGTTTGAGAAACACTCTCTGCCCACCAGTGTCTTCTCAGCGGCTGTCATTCTGTCCTACAAGCCTTTTGCTTCTGTCCCTCCCAGTTAAATGGATCAGTAGCCAGCCT
>NW_012152441.1:554005-559615 GCF_000956105.1 Propithecus coquereli
CTTGCAGGGATAGTATCATTTGAAAGATATTTTTCTACAATAGGAGTTTAGTTTCTTAAGTCATTGTTTCTCCAGTCTGGGTCCCTGGAACCCTGGGGATTGAAAGATTACCTTGGGAACTGTGGGAACTCTCATCTTTCAAAAGCATCTGAGCACTACTCAGTTTGAGAAACGCTCTCTGCCCACCAGTGTCTTCTCAGCGGCTGTCATTCTGTCCTACAAGCCTTTTGCTTCTGTCCCTCCCAGTTAAATGGATCAGTAGCCAGCCTCAGGGAGCACCTGTCCCCAGCCACAGCCCCCCGGGCCACGTCTAAGCCCAGTCCAGACACTCTCGTCCTCCACTCCCTCCTCTGCACACCCAAGCACCCGTGGGAGTCGACATGCCCCGTGTCCCAGGTCGCTCTCTTTCCTGCCTGGGACTCCAAGGCACTGGCGAGGCCCCCAGGAACCCAGAGGAGGTTGGCCAGGCATGCTGCCTCCCTGTCACTCTGGTGCTCGGCTTCTGGAAGCCACCTGATTTCCCGTGTCGGCTCCCACCTCTTGGCAGGGAGGCCCTGTCCCCCACTACTCAGATCTGCCCCATGGCGATGGGAGCCCAGAACCTTCAGGGAGACCCTCCCATGCATCCACTGTCTCTAGGGCTGTGGGCCTAAAGGGCTTCTCCACCCACATTCCTGGTTTTGCTAGGGACTCCCAGCTATTCTCTCCTGTGTATTTTGTCTCTGAAACTTCCCTTTTGAGCAGCCCGTCCAGCCAGCCCCCCTGGAGGAGCCTCCCCTCATGCTGGGCCCTAGCTGTCCAGCGCCCCAGTTTTCTCTGCTTGTCTGCACGGGCAGAGAGCTTGGTCTGCAGGCTTCGGACCCCTGTTCTGCCTCCTCCTAGCTCAGGCCTGAGCTGGGCTCTTGTAAATGAGGCCCTCCAGGGCTGGGGCAGGCGCAACCATCCAGATGTCCCCTGTGCCCTGGTCGGCTCTGGCCACGGGGCGTGCTGAACTACAGGAGGGCTGTGCACTGTCTTCTAAAACAGGACAGAATAAAACCACCAGAACCTCCCACTCAGGGAAGTAGCATGACATTCTTGCCCCTGTGGCTGGAAGGTCGGCTGTGTCTCAATGTTGCAAGAGCTGTCAGTAACGATGAGCAGTGCCGCGTGTAAGAACAGCTCTCTGCAGATAGGGAAAAGGTGTCAGGTGTACCGCAGTTTGTTTCTGCTCCCTCCTTGTCCCTAGTCACTGGCCCTGAGCGGGCTCTAAGGCATAGGTACCCCATTCTTGTGGCTAGCAGAAAAGGTGGGGCTCTCCTCTCCTTCACTCCTTTCTCCCACCCAGGGCGGGGCCCAAAAGACAGCCCCCCCCCCCCCAAGAGGCTTCCTCAGGCCTCTCTGGGTCTGTTCTGTGAAGCCGTTCTGGGACGTGAGAGCCAAGGGATGTGTGTGCTTGTGCCCTGCAAGGCAGGAGCCTAGGAAGAGCCATGTTGTGGGACTAGCCACACCTCACAGGAGTGGGGACCCCTGGCTTACTTCTGGGGGGCGTCACATACTGGGTGAGTGACCTCCCTGGGGACGATTGGGTGAGCTGGCTGGCATCACTTTTCATTGGTGCCTGGACACCACAGGTGGACCATCGAGACTGCCCAGCACACTGACCCCATGTCCCTGGTGAGTGACCTCGGCCCTTGGGCTGTGCCTGGCGGGGAGTCTGTGTTTCAAGGCAGTAAACGATTTTATCAAAGGCCATAAAAAGACCAGGATTCGGGCGGTTGGAAGGACGGGAGCAGAGGTGTTTGAACGGGGCCTCCTGGAGTCCGGAGAAGCGGCAGGGCTGGTTCTCCCAGCGCCTCGCCGGTTCCCTGGTTGCGCAGTCTCAGGGCGCTGGCTGCGTTGTAAAGAAACACGACAGAGCCTAGATCTGATTTGGCTCTCCCCACATTTCCTCCCTTTTTCACATTTACAAAAGACCTTTTGTTCTATAACATCTATAGATGTTTTGTCTCCACTAATTTTCATTTCTGATGAATTCCGTAACATTAAATAACTCATTACGATGTTATTCTAACCTCACTACTCTGAGGTACTCATCCCGTCTTTGTATTTCCTTCTGCGCTTTAAGCGCGTCGAGTGGCCCGACAGCACGGCGTGCCTGTGCTCTGCTTGTGTTCACTGGCCTCGCTGTGAGTTCCTTTCGTGGTCTTTCACCCGTGTGGTGGTGGCGTGCCGTGTCCCCCTGCTTCCGTGGGGGGTGGTAGGGGCGGCCCAGCGGTGCCCTCACCCCCACCTGGTGTGCTATGGCGATGGCTTTTTTCATAAACGCATGCTAATTTCATAAAAGTGTAAGATGGTAACTTGTTTTTCTTAAAATAAATTTTGTGTCATTTAGGGTGTACAACACGGTGTTGTGGGACGGGGAGTGAAACAGCTACGACTACAGTAAAGCAGTTAACGTATCCACCAACTCACAGAGTTACGCTTTTTCTTTCATTTTTGTGGTCAGAGCAGCTAAAAGCTACTCACTGAGTGTGAACACCTCGCGTCGTGCCTTAGATCTCTGGGCTGATTCGGTGTCGCGTCATTGTGGGTTTCGTTCCTCCTGTTGGGGAACGAGTTCAGCATCCGACTCCTGTTTCCTCTTTCAGATCCCAAGGACGTCAGGTGCTCCTCCACGCTGTCCACGGTAAGGACCTGCTCTCCGTCTCTTGTCGTCTCCCAGAGTGGGTGTGCTGTTTGCCAGGTGTTCTGGCCACTCCCCTAGCCTGGCTTTATCTGTGCAGGGTCAGTGGGAATCAAAGAAAGTGTGGACGAGTGTCCCACCCTCAAAATACTGGCCACTCTAGGTAGGAAAGGGCTGATCATAACCTTATTAACAAAAACCCAGATGAGGTTTGATAACCATCCATGGGGAGGACTTTGGGCCGAGGGTGACCAGAGGCTGGGCCTGGCCAAGTGAGGACCTCCTGCTTTCCCCGGGAGTCCCAGCGTGGCTGGAGAAAAAGGCGCAGGTGAGCAGCTGCCGTCCACCCAGCACACTGTTCCTTCCCTCCTGATCCCTCTGCTCATGCTCAGCTGGGGAAGGCCCTGAGGTCAGGATTGCCCACGGCGTAGCCCCATGAACGAGCGCTTGCCCTGCCACCTCCCCGCAAGGCCAGCCCTCCACCTGGCACCAGTGCCCTCCCCTCTAGTGGCCTCTGGCCCAGGCTTCTGCGCCACCCCCGCCCTTTCCCCCTCCAGTACCACTCCGGGTGGGTGCACATGTACCATTAACCACCGTCTTGGAAGAAAGGCTCTCTGTCCCTCACACCCCGCCCCAGGCAGCCCCCTCCTCACCACTGGCCTCCTCCATCCCACTGAAACAGCCTGTCCAGGTCCCCAGCAACTTCATGTGGCCACATGCTATGGTCAGTCCCCCGCCGCCCACCTCAGCCCGCTCGACCTGCCACCTGCATGACACAGAGGGTTCCTCCCACTGGGCAGCACTCTCCTCCTTGGGGCCACGTGCTGGCCACGCCTGTGCAGGGTGCTTTGCTCGTGCCTTCTCCTCTGCCAGACCCCAATGTGGGGACACCCCCGGCCGCTCCGCAGCCTCTCTCCTTGCCGGCTCCCAGGCGCAGGGCTTTCGGCACTTCTGTAGGTTTAGTCTTCTCCCCCCGCTCCAGGGTCATGACCCACGCCACTTGACCTTCCCAGGGACACGTCTGGGTGTGCTCAGATTTAACGTGACCAGAGGAGACCTTTTGATTTCACCCCTAAACCCGCTGACCCCCTGGCATCCCCCATTTTAGACAAGGAGCTGTTGTCACCCCATGGACAGCCAGACCCACAGGAGTCACCCCAGCGCCTCCGTCCCTCAGCCCCATACCCCGTCCTTCGCCAGGTTCCTTCTGTTCTGCTCTGCGTTCGGGTTGGGGACTGTGGAATGGAGACCCTCTCACCTCCCCCACCGTGGTCCCAGATACCACCTTCATCTCCTCCGAGCCACTGCTCATCAGCCCCCGGGACAGTCCCCTCCTGCACCTCTAAAATCTCTTCTTTACACTTCACTTACAAAGGCTTTCTTGAAACAAGTCAGAAAAAGCATAGCCTTGCTTAACCTTAACGTCATCCAACGGCTCCCATTTCATTCAGCATGAAGTCCCCTTCACCTGTTTGCTGTCTGTCCCCCACTGACCTGCATACGCCGAGGGGCAGGGCCCGTCTGGATCTGCTCTGAACCCGGTCCTGAGCAATGCCCGGTGCTGTTCAAAAGAGGGAGCCAGAGAGCTCTCTTCCTATCCACCTTTTACATGCTGGGCTTTGGGGTACAATTCATTTTGGAAGGAAGGGTTCTGGAACTTTATTAAAAACATAAATAAGCAAACAAATGTAATTTTGAAAACCACTGCCTTCAGGAAGGTCAAGCACCATATGATTTTTTAAAGACTATAGTTGATATTTTTAAATATTTTAAAAGCTATTTTCCTGCCGTGAGCATGCATTTCAGTTTCTAAGCTTGTACAGATGGATGATGTTTTTAGTGGTGCCGCGGAACAGGTTAGGACTGCGCGGCCTCCAGGGTTGGGAGAACTTTGGCGTCATCTTCTGCCCCGGAACACCTGCCCCTCCGAGAAGGGCTCCTCCCACCCAGGGGTGGCCGGGCCTGAGGATAGGAAATAGGTGTACAGGGGACTTGGGAAGAGGGTGAATCACCCACATGCACAGTTTGTAGGAGTCTGGGAGAGCACATCTCAGCACACGGCATTGTTTCTGCTACGAGAATTTGTTCTTTCGATTCATATTTGATCTCTAGGTCACTCAGGTTTGGGATTTTTATGTTGAGCCCTAATCTAGGACCTATATTGGGTCCAAAGCCCTGTATTAGGGGTGTTGCCAAATTTAATGCTTTTTATCTCCATATTAGTTGGGGTTAGGTTCAGCAGCAGGCAATAGGAAAGCCCACAAGCTGTGGCTAAAGCAAGATGGGAATTGTATTTCTCTTTTCTAGTCAAGAAATCTAGAGGTAGCCAGCACAGGGCAGGGCGGTGTGGTATGTCCCAGTATCAGAGACCCAAGCTCCTCCTGTCTTTTGTTCTACACCTGTGCACGGCTTTCATGCCCAACGTGCCATATCCCAAGCAGTTAAAATGGTGCCTGGCACACAGCAGATGCTTAATAATTATTTGTTGAATGAATGACTGAATGAATGGTCTAGATGGCTGCTGGAGCTCCAGCTGTTACATCTGTGTCCCAGCTAACAGGAAGAAGGACAAGGAAATTAAGGGCAGCCCCTTCCCTTTGAGCATACTTCCTAGGAGTTCCTTACATCACTTCTGCTTAGCCGACCATACCAAGCTGCAGAGGAGTTGTAAGATAGGCTTTGCCTTGAACACCCATGTTCCTGGCTGAAAAGCAGGGGCTCTGTTGACAAGAAGAGGGCCCGGATAATGCTGGCGGGCTCTGCACAGTGTGGTGTGCCCAGGTCCTGGGGAGCAGGAGAGCATCTCTGCTTCTGTCTGGAACGGTCAGGGACGCACCAGCCAGATCTCTGCCCTGAGCCCAGCAGGCTCTGCCCTGCCCATAGGCACCAGGCTCTTCTGAGCACAAAACACAAACATTTTTTAGAAGTACATTGTTCTATTTTCA
>NW_012152441.1:560491-561506 GCF_000956105.1 Propithecus coquereli
TTATACCTTGGTCTTGCCTATTTCTTCAAGAAGAGATTTTATATTCACATTCTGTTATCTGAGAGTCTGGAGCCCTGAGATTAACCTGATTAGCCCACTATTTTATGTAAATCATTGTCTTATTTTCTCTCGGTAGCTTTTTGTGGAGATAGTATCCTTGCTATAGTAAAGTTAGGTTTAATTTCTGGTGGTTGATTCAGCAATTGCTCTAATTAAATTTTTTTCTCCCAGCATTCCAAAGGCTATGAGAATGGTACGAACAGATTTAGACTCCAGAAGCAAATCCTAAACAGCGAAAAGAACAAGCCTCTGGTAAGTTAGCGTGACTTCCACCCCCTAGAAGGTCAGAGCGGCAGGAAAAGTCCTTCGGGCCACATCGGCCGTCTGTCCCTCTGCCTTGGTGACATGTGTCACAGATATCTAGGGTCTTAAAAATATTGAGTCTCATTGCATTTCTTCAGAAAATTTTGAGTTTGCCCTTATTAACTTTCTTTGGCTAGCAAGAGAACTTATTTTATGTTTTGTAATGAAATTTGAAAGTGATTCATTCATATAACAACTATTTGCCACTTTCAGTGTCCCAAGCACTGTTCCAGGTTGGTGGGGGTCGGGCAGCAGGTACAGACAGAAAACGAGCAGAGATGATTGCCACGTGGCACCAAGTGCCAAGAAGACAGGGTGAGCGGGCGCTATTTCCAGCGTGGTCTCTGCGGAGGCTTCCCTAAGCAGGCGACGTCGGAGCTGAGCTGTGAAGGAAGGGAGGGGAGCGTGCGGGTGCCGGGCAGAGGAACGCGCAGTGGCGGGGTGTAGGAGATGCACGCAGAATTGACGTCATAGGCCAAGAACAGGTGAGGGAGCACCAGACAACATAGAGCCATCTTCCACCCTCCTCTGTTGGACAGATGAGGAAATCAAGGCACAGAGATGCCTTGTCGTCTGCAGTAGTGGGGAGGCCACCGTACAGGCCCAGCATCTCCGGCTGATACCTGCCCACCCATTGCCGCCACACTCTCCC
>NW_012152441.1:562000-599539 GCF_000956105.1 Propithecus coquereli
TTCTGCTTAGCCAACTACACTAAGCCACAAGGGACATTTTAGATTTGGTTTTAATCATTGAAATAATAAGCTATTTTCTTTTCCTTTTTAAATCAAATAACTTAAAGGATAAAGGTACTAAACATGCTTCTAACCTTTTCTTTATTGCCTAGGGAAATTTATTTGTGGTGGTTGAAATATTAGAAGAGATAAAAATGATGTCTCATGCATCTGGGTCCTTGAATTTTGGGGAGAATGTAGGCAGTGACTGATTCAACCAAAAGGCTTTAAAATCTGGACTCACTTCTGAGTTTACATTAAAAAAAAACCATGTCTTACTCAATGTCCACACGGCTGTGACTCCTCTCTGACAATAGTGAAAGCTTACCTTTTCCTCTGAGTCAAGACCACAGGCCCTTTGTCCTGGTGTGGTTATTGACCCAGAAAAGCAGCCCTGGCTTCTAAATGTAGCCTCCCTCTTTCCTCTTCTGTCCCTGCTACAAACAAAAGCCTATTACTCACACACCGCCAAAGAGCCAGGCGCATATTCGGAGGCCCTCTGGGTCTTGCTTCGGATGACCAGGATGAGGCAGGTGCTGCCTTGCTCCCTGGGTCCCCTTTGAGCAGGCCCCTGCCCCTGGCCCTTGCTCTTGGGTCGGGGTCGGCAGGCGGAGTGTCCCACGCATTTGGCCAGACATTCTGGTTGTCCCTTTCCCGGAGTGACCCAGCTCAGAGGCACTGGGCTCAGAGTGGGGTGTTGCCCCTCCCCCAGCCTCCCCCACTCTTCAGACAGGGCCACTAAATTCTCTCGTGCTAGGCATGATTCCGAACCCCTTAGTGAAGAAATACATAAAGGGAGGGAGGAAGCAAATCTGAGAAAGAGAAAGAGGCTCTGGTAGCACTTGGCCACGTAGCGAACCCTCTTCAAGCCCTCGCGGGTTTTTTAGATGGTTTCTTGGGATGGTCATAATTGCCCTCCTCAGCTTCTCTGAGGATCTGATTGGCTGTGGCTCAGCCCCTGGTGGGCCCACCAAACACCGAATGAGCACTGCATGGGTGTTCCGATGCAAGGTTGTCTGCCTTGCACGTCGCATGCCAAGTGGGAATCCACGTGTCTCATCTGGGATGGCTTTTCCCGAAGCTGCAGACAGCATGGGGTAGAGGGGTGAGCTTAGCATGTCTAGATTAGAGCGGTCACTGTTACACACGCCCACACATGCTTCTGTGTGTTTACTTTTTGTTGTTTGCTTGTGTGTGTATTTTAGTGGCCGGGAGCCCTTTTTCTCTTCAAAGGTGTAAACCCTAGGAGTGCAGTGCGCTGGCTGCAGAAGCCCCCACCCCTACGGAGGGCTCCACTGATCCCACATGGGGCTCTTGGAATACAGGTCGAAAACAACTTGTTCAGAGGCAGAGAGAGGCCTGCCCTGGCCTCCAGCCTGGTATCTTGCTCCACCAGGGGTTCCCTTTTTGCTGTTGAAGGGAGGCAGCAGTGCCCCCATGTTTGTTTTGGAAAACCAGCCATGACCTCACACTTTCTTTCCCATCGCCTTCAGGAGCAAACTGCTGGGATTTGGTGGCTGTGAGCACAGGGCCCACGCCCAACAAAAACAGCCTTGTCTGTCTAGGAGGCTCCTTACTGCTTAGCTAAGGAGCAGAGGTTCTGGGACTGTGGCTTTGAACCAGCCCAGCAGGCAGGTCCCTGGAGCACTTTGTAAACCCAGGAAGGGCCGTGAGTACACCCAGGGCATCTGGGCTTACCTGTGGCCAGGCAGATTTTCCATGGTTGGCCTGTGGTCACTGCGCTCTGGGGCAGGATGCTCCTCTCCTGGCTGAGCAGGCTCTTTTCGCTTTATTTGTCCTCTCCACTGGCCTCGTTTCATCTGCTGCTTGGCCTACTGTGTGCTTAGTCGTCTGTGAGTCCTGCAGCTCTCCGCTTGGTGCACGCGGGACTCCCCTGGGGCTGCCCCCGAGGCTGCTGCAGCTGGGCTGGGGGCAGCCGGGACATCAGGGCTTCTCCAAGTCCCCCAGGAGACTCCAGTGTTTCACCATGGTTGAGAATTACCCATTTAGTCTCCTGAACTGGACAGCTAGCATAATTCAGAAGGGAATAGTTTATTCCCAAACTCAAATCATAGTTCTTTGTTGTCATATGCCTTTATGGAATTGTCACTGGGAAGATGTCCTGCTTTTACACTAGGGTTTTGTTCTCTTCGTGCCAGAACATCAGAACATGTGGTTAAATGTGAATGTGTTCATCAGAGACAAGCTCTCAATGCCAAGGTCCTGGTCAGGAAGCGGGCTTGACGGGGGACACAGATCCTGGGCTGCCCCCGAGGTCATGCGCTGGGTGCTCGGTGCCCAGATCGGACTGCAGTTGCCACTTGGTTTTCCAAATTGCTGTTTCCACTGTAAGAGAATTCTAAATATCAGGAGGATGGGATGTGGACTGCATTACCATTTTCTTTTTCTTTTTTAAAAATTTAACTGCATTTTGAATCCAACTTATATAGATTATAGTGAGGTAAATACAGTAAAACCTTTTTGGGTTTGTAGAAAGTCTGAAATACATAGAGGCATTTCTTTTTAAGTCCTTGAGCTTTGTAGTTGATTCAGAAAGAACACTGCTCTGACTTGAAACCCCACCCTGACTTGGGGATCACCTTCTTTGCTTTAATGAATGCAGACTTTGTCTTTAGGAATGCCCAGACTATCGGAATTCACAAACATCAGAATTGGTTTGTGAATTTAAAATAATGTTGTTAATATCCTATAATGTATGTCCATTGTGAACTTCTAAAAAATATAGGATCATGTGAAGAATTTCTTATTGGCATTTCCATAAATATTACACATAATTCCACCACCCAGTTGTAACCACTGTCAGTTTAGATATTAGCTTGTTTCTAGAAATAGCTCCTGTAGTTACCCAGTTATGTAGATAGGTATTTAAACATTCTGTGACATGATAATGAACATGCAATTTTGAATGATGTGTTATTAATATTTAATGTGTCAAGCATTTCCATGTCATTAAAACATTCCAAACTTTTTTTCCAACTGCAATATGTCATTTATATGGATGCATTTTAATTTTCCAATTTTTCTCAATAGTGATGTGACATCCATTTTGTTGTGTTTTTTTCATTTTTCAAGTTATTTTTCAAAAATAGATTCCTAGAATTTCTGGATCAGAGAATTTTGTGTGTTAATAATATTTCATGAAAACACGTGACTGCTAATGATTATAAAGCAGGGACTGTGGTGAGAATTTTATCCAAAGTGTCCCCAAAATTTTAGTGGAAAACAGGATCGTCCAGCGACTTAGTTTCAGGAATCCTGGCCTCACTTCAGCCAGGTGACCCACTGGTAACACTGTTCTGTCTTCTTTTCATGGTTCGTCTCCAGGACCCAGAGATGCAGTGCTTGCTGCTGTCTGACGGGAAGGGCTCCATCCAGCCGAACCACGTTGTCATCGTCCGGGGGGACAGTGGGAGTGGCACAGCGGCCATCAGCTTCACAGGGGCCTTGAAAATTCCAGTAAGTAACAGAGCCTTCGGAGTTTCAGAAAGAGCTACCGGTGCTGCCTGTGAGAAGTCTGTTCTATTGATAATCAGACTTAAAAAAAGAAATCTATGATTACAGACTCCGTGGATTAGAAATGCATAGCACAAACCATCGAGACCGAACATGGCAGCAGTGGTGTTTTGTTTGCCTCGTACTATGCGTGAATTTTTTTGAAATGAGTTTGCTCCATTTAGAAATTCAGAAAGTTCACAGAATTTCTGAAATAAGGCTTCCTGTCTTCACTTGAAAAACAGACAATCTGGCTGCACTGGGCCTGCACCCCACGTGACAGAGGTTGGGGAGCCCCACGCCTCCCTGGGGCACTTGCCTTCCCAAAGGCCTTGGGAGTGAGCTCTGAGAGGCCCTGTCACTGGGTCCCCTTCTGTGGCCTTAAGTAAGCCCAGCTCAATTTTCTTTTCCCTTTAAAGTGCCTTTGGTTACACAAACCGAGGTCTGATTGCCCTGGGCACGTAAGGGAAAAATAAAAGCGGCTGCAGAGAGAGAAGCCTTAGGGCCCAGGAATTTGGCATGCTGGTCCTCCGTGGGCGGCTGGCCCTGCCCCTGCGTGGACAGGCGTGCACAGCGCCCCTGGGTGAGCCTTTGCAGCAGGTGAGGGGGCGGGGGTGTGCAATGGTGAGATTTCTTGCTGCTTTAGATTTCTCTTGTGTTAAATCCACGGGCTCCCTCGGCAGAGACTCTGAAGAGCTAAGCACAGGACATGGAAAAGCAGCGTTCTCTAACGGGGTGAGCCATGGAGGGTGACAAAGGCAGGGCCAAGAGCCGGAGCAGGTGGGGGGACAGGCCCTGCTGTGTGGGCTGGGCCGGGCTGTCCAGGTCCTTGTGCTGCCAGGCCGGTGCCCGAGGGCACTGACAGCCACACGTGGCTCTGCTCACCAATGAGACCAGCAAGAAAAGCAGGGGCGGGGAGGGGGGTGCAGTGCACCCTGGAAGTATAAACATTAAAATAACATCACAGAAATGAAAGGGCTGCGAACTTCTGCTTCGGAACAGAAAGAAGCTTTAGTGCCCGGAAGAAACTGGGTCTGCAGAGGCGGCCCCTGGAGACTCTCCAGTGGGAGGAGAGCGGTGGAGCCCAGGCCCGGGCAGCAGAGCCCTGGGGAGGTCACCGTGGGCTGGCCTGTGGAAGCTGCTGGTTTTAAATTAGAAGTTATTTTTAAAATTGTGTTCTTAATAACAACTAGTAACTTTGCTGTACCACACTCCGCAGCTGCCCCAAATCCTTTTGCTAAAGTAGGGTGCACACAGGTTATATAAATGCAGGTTCCACAGTGGCCTTGTGGACAGCACAGGTGTCACTGGCCTGGCCTGCCTTAACCCTCGCCCTGCCCCTGCGGACAGGGGTCCCAGGCCAGCATGGCGCGGCTCTGGGCCCCCATCACCTCATCTGCAGTAGCTGCCCCGTGCCCGGTGTGATCCTTTGTGTTCTGAGGATGGAGAGGGATCACAGTGCTAAGCACGGTGCCAGGCACGGGGTGAGCGTGCAGATCGCACACACGCCCTCACACGGTGCGTCAGCGCGAGAACATCGACTCGTTCAGTTTGAAGACCATGTGGGGAGATTGAGCGCTGTGCTCTTGGCGCAGTGTGGAGGGGCTGGGGAGGGGCAGTTCAGTACCTCAGTGTCGCTGGGTTTTCACACCCAGATTTTCCAAATGGAATTGTCATCTCACAAGTGCCACCTCTTTCTAAAAGCAGACAAAACATGAAACACAAACGCGTTTCACAGAACTCACTGAACTCCAAACCTCGTTTCCTCCGTAATCCGTTTTCTCTTCTCACTGTTCCCGGCACCGGCTGGTTTGTTACGCACAGGAGGGCGCACCGCAGCCCGCAGGTCCGTGTGTCTGACGGAACAGGCGAACTGGGTTGCTCTGTGTGTTTCCGGGTCACTGGATCATTTGCAGTTTCAGTTCCAGGGAGAAATAAATGGCCATTAAATGCTTAGTAAGCAGGTGACGCCGCCATGGCTGCGATCACCACATCTCCTGCAATAGCTGAGTTTTCCGAGTGACGTACGACCAGAATCAAACCAGTACATTTTTATTGACTTTAATCTGATGTAGAGACGTTCAGTTTCAATCTTAAAAGGCAGCCTCCATTCAGAAATTCACAAATTTCTTAGACAAATAGGGCTTCACTTGAAAAATGGAAAATCTGGCTTCCCTGGGTGTGTACCCCACGCGACAGCGATCGGGGAGCTGAGTCTGTGCCCCTGTGGTGTGTACCCCACGTGACAGTGGTCGGGGAGCTGAATCCGTGCCCCCCCGGTGTGTACCCCACGTGACTGGTTGGGGAGCTGAGTCCGTGCCCCGCCCCCGGGTGTGTACCCCACGTGACAGTGGTTCGGGAGCTGAGTCCGTGACCCCCGCACCTCTTAGGGCAGCGCCCTCCCTGGCGGCAGTGGGTCTCCCTCTGTCAGCTCCCCCACCATTCCATGTCCTCGTTGCGTTGTACAGCAACCCCTTACCCTCCTATGCACGTGTGGAGGTGCCGAAGCCAGACCGCAGACACAGGCTGTTCCCACGGGGATGAAGTCATCTGTAACATATGTACGGACACCTGCCGAGTGCACATTTGAGGGAAACACCAGCTCTCTCTTCCAGGGTGTGATAGAGTTCTCGCTGTGTCTGCTGTTTGCCAAGCTGGTCAGCTACACATTTCTCTTTTGGCTCCCGCTCTACATCACAAACGTGGGTAAGTGACTGCTGCTGGGACACACACGGCAAGTCTGGGGCAGTGGCCGTGACCTGAGCTGTCTTCCATCTGCTGGTTTCTCTAGTCTTGGAAACACAAGGCCACACGTGGTGATTTGAGAGGCATACTTTAGAATTAAAAACATGCTTAAACATAGACAAAGAGAATTTGAATATGCAAGTTTTATTGCCATGGCAATAACCTTTATGGGGTTTAAAGGTTGACTTGCCATGTCCCAGCTATGGCTACCAACTCCGTGGGGTGCTTCCTGTAAGGGGACAGCCTGCGTTTAAATTTGGGCTGTGCTGGACTTCGGATCACAGCAGAGCAGAGCCTCTGGGGATCTGAGCTAATCAGGCCTTAATAATCTGACCTGGAAATTGCTTCTGGGAAATGCGTTCTAATTTTAGGGAGGGCTGATGGTTTGCCTTACGTTTCGGAAGTCCCACAGTGGCTGCAGCTATAGATCATGACAGAACATACCAGTAAAATAATACGTGCACACCCCATACTGTGTGCGACCACAACGAGAAAGACAAGGCTGGTTCTTAAGTGAAGGGGACATTGAGCGGAGGAGGCTGAGAGGG
Organism: Propithecus coquereli; assembly: GCF_000956105.1. Classification (NCBI taxonomy): domain Eukaryota; kingdom Metazoa; phylum Chordata; class Mammalia; order Primates; family Indriidae; genus Propithecus; species Propithecus coquereli. The sequence continues at coordinate 568,846 of NW_012152441.1, forward strand.
GTGGAACGGTCAGGGCACGCTTGGGAGCCTCTTGGCCCCAAGAGCAAGGAGGAGAAGGGACCAGGGTCGGCAGGGAGGTGCAGGCTCTGGCGATGCAGCCGGGAAGAGCACAGAGCACCAATTTCACATGGGAGCGGAAGGAGAGTGGAGATTGACGGGTGCCCGAGACTGCAGGGCTGGACACCCCGGCGGAGTTGAGACAGTAGCGAGGGAACCACCTACAGGCACCCCCAGCAGGGACAGGGCGGGCAGCTGGGCGACAAGGAGCGCCCTGGGGTTCGAGGTTCCTTCCCTGTCCAGCGGCCCCCCCGACCCATTTCGGCAGGTGAGCTGCATATAGTCTGGGCAGGACGGGCCTTGGCAGACGGGCGATGTGCGTTCTCGCTTCCTTTATTCCCCAGGGATGACAAAGGGGGGTGTATTTTTAGGACTCCAGTCTCGAATCACTAGCATTTCCAGTCTGAGTGAGTGAGAGAAAAAAGCCACGTTCCCTGTTTGTGCTGTTGAGGTTTAGGGAAGGCCGGGTTTGAGGTCAGCCCCAGCCGCTTCCCAAAGCTCGGTTCTCCTGTGCTGGATCTGGCGCAGAGTCCTGACCGGGTGACCTGAGGCCGGCTTTCCTGGTCTGTAGTGTAGAAGGTTCTGGTCCCTTCCGTATCTGCAGTCTCCTGGTCACACGGTGTGTCGAGGTGCCTGGGCTCGTTCTCCAGGCGGCTTTCATGGCCCACTCTGTCCCCTGTTGATCTAACTTCAGCGCTGCCCTGAGGGGCGGCCGAACCACCGTGGGATGGTGATTAGCCTGCTCAGGGCACCCCCCGGTCTGGGTTAAGAGCATTTCATCCTGTCTGTGCTCCTCCTTTTTCTACTCTGAGTTAACCAATGACCGCTCCTTGGTATAAATCACGCTCATGGAACAGAGAGCCTTGTGTGGGGTCTCAGGCTACGGCGAGGGAGCGTCCTCCCTGACACGCGTGCAAGAGCGCGTCCTTGTGAGCTCACACCGTGCTGTTGTCTTAACAGATCACCTGGATGCCAAAAAAGCCGGGGAGCTCTCCACCTTGTTCGACGTGGGCGGGATCTTCGGTGAGTTCCTGCCCCTTGGACAAGAACGTACAGTCCTGTAAGCACCTGTGGCCCTCGAGCTCCCTGAGTACCTGTTGCTGAGAGGGACCAGTGTTCCTGGAGTGGACTCAGCCCCACAGAGTTAGGCCGTCACTGGGCGGGGGGTCCTCTCTGTCTTCCTGGGCCCTGAGTCTGCATCTGAACGGCTTCATCAGGGACAGCACGCCTCCTCGGGAGGGGACAGGCTGGCGATGTTCAGACCCTAACAGGGGAAGGGGCTTTGGGGCTGGCCTAAAACCCAAAGCCCAAGGCTACCCCCTGCTCTGCTGGGCAGTGCCTCCCACCCGCACCTCTGACCACAGTGAGGGTGGCCTGCTGGGAGGTCAGGCCCGGGAAGGCTGCCCACTGGCGGTGCACGTAGAGAGGGTTTGGGAAGGAGGCGTTCCCCGGCTCCTGCGATGGTTCCTCCCGATGGGCTCACCCGGACATAGCGCCTGAGCCTGGCCCTCTCTGTTGCAGGTGGAATCCTGGCCGGTGTGATCTCGGACCGACTGGAGAAAAGGGCCTCCACCTGTGGCCTTATGCTGCTGCTCGCAGCCCCCACGGTCAGCCTCCACCTACCGCCCCAACGCCGCATGCAGCCTCCTGGCTGTCCTCCTCCCGGCAGCACCCGCTTCCATCTGGCCCACACTCCGCTTTCCTGGTGGCTCCTACCTCCTGGCCTCCGAATCCCTCCCTGGGCCTGGCGGGGCTCCCTCCACCCTGCGCCCACCCCTGCACGTATGGGCGTCCATCGTGGGCAAGGCACAGGCTGCTCCTCTCTTTCGGGTGCCCCTGCCCCGGACAAGCTCAGGCTCCTGCCGTCCTCTGGGATGCCTGACACCCCCACCCCCAGGCTCATGGACCCCTCTCACCATGACACTGGTTCCTGCTACTTTCCAAGCTCATGACCTTGGGCAAGTGACTTCCCCTATCTGTGCCTCAGTTTCCTCATAGAAAAATGAGACTGACAGTAACACCACCGTATAGTGTGGCTGTGAGGATTAAATTAAATAATAGCTCATTACTGTCTTTATCCTGATACTTTAGAGGTAATCTCATTGCTCACCGCCTCGCGTTGCACTTGTCTGCACATCTGCCCTCCACGAGGCTGTGGCTGTCCCCGGGACGAGGCCCAGTTGTCAGGCATCTTGGGGCCTTGGATGCTGCCAGACACAGGTGCTCAAAGGACATTTAGTAAAGATGTGACTGAGTGGGCCACTTGCTGTGAGGACTCTCATGCCCCCAGGCGCAGCTGTTCAGGGCAGACAAACACCTGAGGACCGCAGTCAGACTGCCAGATAAGCTCAGGGAAGGCTGCCCCAAACCAAGTACATCAGTGCGGTGGGAGCACCCCGCAGGGCCCCCAGGTCGCCTGGGGCACTTGGTCCAGAACCCGCGCTGCTGGGACAGGGCCCGGTGCCTGTTTGCCAAGCACCCTCGAGTGCTGTCTTCAGACAGGCTAGGTAGGGGATGTGGCCTCTACTCTTTTTTTAGGGGTTTTCACTCTCAGGGTGGCTGCCAGGGAATCACCTCCCTGGCTTTCAGAAGTGTAGATTTCTGGGCACCCCTGCTGCTACAGTGAACCATCGTTTGACCCTGTTCTTGCCCTCTTCACAGCTCTACACGTTCTCCACCATCAGCAAAATGGGGCTGGAAGCCACTGTAGGTAAGTACATGAGGCCTTTCTTTTCTTTCATGCACATTTTTTATTTGCAAGCTTGATGAGGTTAAATATGAAAATCAACAGAGAAGCATTGAGCTGGTATAACTGGAAACATGGTGTGGCCGAAATTGTCCCCATGACCCTCTTTGGGTGAGGCCATCAGAAGAGGCTGGGGACTCCAGCTCCCAGGGGAAAGGCCTGCCAATCTGCAGGTATGAGCCCGAGTGTGGGAGAGTACAGACCTGGCCTAGAGCAGGAGTGAGCCCTGGGCACCCAGGGAAAGGAGCCACTCAGAGGACCCAGGTGTAACCTAGAGGGCAGCCCCTCCTGTGGTCTCTGCGGGGCTGGCAGGGCTACAGGAGCCTGAGACCTGCACCCCTGGTGGTGAGAACAGCCCAGCTGGCTCCTGGGCCATGGCAGGTGGCTAGGAACCTGGCGGTGTGACCTAAGCCATGTCCAGCCAGGAGCCGGGGCAGAGACAGGCTCCCAGTCCACCTCCTCCCACCTGGCTTCTGTCGGCCGCCACTCCCCATAATGTAGGAGAACTGTTAGTTTCCTGCAGGCAGTGCTATGGAATTATACCTCCAACACTTAGCAAATGTTCCTGCTGTCCTAGCAAGCCAGGAGCGGGGATGTGTGTGATCCCACTAAAAGTTATCCAGAAAGCAGCGTGCAAGGGGAGCACAGGGTTTCCTGGGACCCTTCAGGCCAGAAGTTTCCTCACAGGAATGAACCCAGAGCTAGTTTGGGAAGGTGACCTTGCAATTCACAGAAAGTGGGGTCATCCTGCCTGTGGCGAGTGCGCTGCCGCAGTGATGAGAGGAAGTCCTTTCTGCTGCAAGTAAAGCTGTGGCTAGTTTTAGCATCCACTGGACACAGACCCCAGGTCAGGGTCCTCGCTCCTCCTGGCATGGCCACGGCCGCTGCCCACTGAGGGCCGAGGGGCCTGAGTCCAGGAGCTGGGTCCGTGGGAGGGTACGTCTGCACTCAGGAGGGCCACACTAGGCAAGGCTAGAGGAAGGTGTTTCTGCGGCACCCCTCCCGCGATCCGTGGGCCGCCTTTCCCGCGCCTGCCTGCGTTCCGCTCAGGCCAGGATGCGTCTGCCTGGGCGTGCTGAGATGCGGGGCCCTCCCAGAGTACACGGTTCCATCTCAACCCCCTTCTGCTTCCCACAGCGATGCTGCTGCTCAGCGGGGCGCTCGTCAGCGGGCCCTACGCGCTCATCACCACCGCCGTCTCCGCCGACCTGGTGAGTGCAGCTGCAGGGGAAACGCTGGCCCCATAGTCACCCCCCACTCGTGACAGGGACAGGCTCCACTAGTAAAGCCGTGTACTTGTATAAGCATCTCTTTTGCAGACAGCCAGTCTGTGGTCTCAAGAGTCTGCCCGCACCTGTCCCGCTCCCACCCTTCTCTCAGAGTCAGGGGCAGGTTGGCCCGAGAGACCCACCGTTCAGAGCGACAGAGGCCCTCCTGCTCTGTCCTCGTCATCTCAGGCTCCTTCTCCCTCCCAGGAGAGGCAGAGTTCCTCCCCGCCGGGTCAGCGGAGAGAACATGGGCGGGGCTTTTCTCATCTCCATCCCACCACGTCCTCAAAACAGAGCAGCGGCAGACCACCTTTGTGTTGGGCAGGCATGTCCTTGGGTGGCATGGAAAATTCTGGACAGATCCACACCAGACCATTAACAGCGATCAGCCCTCATAGGCTAGAAGCAGAGAAGGGACTTTCACTTCTTTTTTAGACTCCAAAAAGAGTAAATTATGGATGATTTTCATAGTGTGTATACTTTATTTTATATTATATACGTATCACATACACGCACGCATTTAATTTTTCCAGCTCTGGTTTATTTTTATAGTTTTAGGTTTCCAGGCACTCCTTTTCCTGGTTTTTTTTCCTTTTATTGTCCTCAACTTGCGTTTTTTTCCTCCAACCTTACACATGTAGCCGGACCTCCTGTTGGCTGGTCATTAGGACTTGCACCCCGGCCACCCCACCTTGGTTTCTTGGGTTCTCCTCCCCTCCCCACCCTCCCCTGGCGTTGCCGCTAAGCGGTTGGTTTTTAGATACTGCAGAGATGTCTGGCCCTGTGTTGAGGGGTACAGTGGCTGTTGACACTGGCACAGATTAGGGACAGGGACGTATGTCATTCATCTTCTCATCTTTCACACCTCTGTGCGGTGCCTCCGCGAAGGCTGTGATTGTGCTGATAAATATTTATTTGAGGAGAATCCAAAGAGTTCTTTTAACTGGAATGTGCGTGGACATATATTTCTGATGATTTTTGACTCCTAAAAACCCTTGAAACTTTCCTTACCTCTCCAAGGTAAGCTTATCGTGGAATGGAGTTTAAACCTTCTAATGGAAAGTAAACCTTCTAATGTGGCACTGTTCTGCAGAGCCGTTCGAGTGAGTTGTCATGTGGGGGGCACAGGCTTATGTCTCACTTCTAGTGCTGCTGAGACGTGGTTCCCATTTGCTCTTCCTCTCTTCTAGGGGACTCACAAGAGTCTGAAAGGAAACGCCCACGCCCTGTCCACTGTGACCGCCATCATCGACGGGACTGGGTCTGTAGGTGCGCAGAAACGCTTAGCGCCGAGGGGTTCACTGTGCTCACAGGGGAAAGCCCGTTGTCACATCCTAACAGGTGCCCAGGATCCCAGTTGCTTTGGTGTGCCAGGATCGGCTGGCCCCTTAACCGTGAGCAGATCCACAGGGGACATTGGTGCAAACTGTCGAGTGCGGTCGGGTGGCTTCAGAAGGAGGGGGCGTGTGTCAAAGTGGGTGCGTCCTGGTTTAATCTGAGGCAACAGTTAGCAAACTGCAAACCACGGGCCAAATCTGGTCCACTGACTATCACTGTCATTTCAAAAAGGTCAGAAACCTACTTATATTTAAATTATACGAAAACTAGCAGATCCAAAAACACACAAGATTCCGAATGTTACCAGCCTTGTTGAGGTTCTTGAAGAGACTCCGGTAGCATGTTCTGGAGTAAAGAAAGATGGCAAAATAAGCAGCTCAGCCCAGGTGCAGGCAGGTGGGAGTCGGTGACAGGCTGAGCCTCCTCTTGTCAACAGAGGCTGACAGCAATGGCCAGGGCCTTTCTTGAGCCTTCGTGCAAGTGACCACCCCCGCCCGATGAAAGCCAGGATGCTGGCTTCCCGGGGCACTAGCGGCCACACAGCCCTGCCAGGAGCCGAGGTGCCTTTGATCACCCTTTTCCATGTCTGGGAGGTCAGGCTCAGGAGGCTGCCTGGTGTGGCTGCCACAGCTGATCAGGAGGATCATGGGCAGCGGCCTGGCGTGTCACCTGCGGTCCAGGCTCCCAACCCAGGGGACGGAGCGAGAGGGCCGGCAGGTGGGAGGGACTGGGAGTCTCACAGCAGTGAAGGCCAGCGTGTGCCAGACGAAGGCAGCTCAGCTGGAGCCCAGCACTCGGGCTTTCCTGCTGCCCGCCTGGGAAGCTGATGTTCTCCTCTTGTCTGGCCCCATGGCCTCGGTGCTGGCAGGATGGGAGACATCAGAGCACGTTTCTGGCACCCACTGGTGTCTCATCAGTGCAGAATCCAAAGTCCTTCCCACCACACAGCCTCTCCGCTGCTCCTCAGCACCAGGCCCCGCCCCTCACAGGGCTTTGCTGGGCTGTGCCCCGTCCCTGAGAAGGTCCCCCACCGGCAGTCTCAGGCCACACTTGCTCGTGCCCTCGGAGAATTTGCTCAGATGCCATCCTCTCAGTGAGACCCTCTCATACCACCCCGGTGAGAACGTACGAACCCTGCGAACCTCCTCACCAGACTCCAGCCTCTCTCCTGTGGTCTGCTCTTGTCCAGAGCACGGCCTGTTCCAAAACAGCGCTCAGCCAACTCCTCTGCTCTGTGCTGTTGGCCGTCCTCCGCTTGGTGGAAGCTGTGAGGACAGGACTTTGCTTTGCTCTCTGCCGTAGCCCCAGGGAGCCCAGTCCACTGGCTGGTCCCAGGCAGCCAGAGTTGTAGGCAGGGGCCCTGCAGTCAGGCTCACAGGAGAGGAGCCAGGTCAGAGAGGCCCAGCCCACGCTCTTGGCCCCGTTTCTAAGGCTTCACGTGATGGATCTGGCTGGTTCTGAGAAGCGCTGGGCAAGGCCACTGTTGTCCAGAAAGCTGGGCTTTGGCCTTCACTGCTCGCTGAAGTGAGACCAGCCCCGTTTTTGTCCTTAATGTTGGTTCCTTCATTTTGTTCGATGTGTTGTGTCGTGTTGGTGGTCACCCCTCTGGTGTCTCTTTTCAGAGCTCCTCTTGGGGCCTGGGGGCATGTCCAGGGAAAAGGAGGGAGGAGCTGAGGTGCTGTACCTGGGGACCCTGCACGGAGTGGGCCGAGTTCCCCGCTCACCTAGCCCCTGAGGACCTTTGGCCTGGAGAACACACTCAGTGGCCAGGCAGGAGAGCTGGGGCTGAGCTCGGTCCTAGTGGACCCTGTGACTGAGTGGCCGTCCCTCGGCCTTCTGTCCAGGAGGCCTTTGTGAATCATCTGACTCCCACCGGGAAACTCCTTCACAGCTGACCTGGAGCTCTGCGGGAGGCCCTCATTGCTATTTTAAAGCAGAGAATAGGAGGGGAAAAAAAGAAAGAAATTATGAATTAGGTAAAAAAACACATTTTTCTTTACATTCTTCTCAAAATGAGAGGGAAGCAGAAGCCTGTGGCTGAGAGTGGGGACTCTGTGTCTTTGAACGGATGGCCATCGGCCACTGCTTCCGAATGCATTTGCCCAGCCCACGAGGGGGGCAGGGGCCGGCTGGGACCGTGTGACCGTGGGCAGAGCAGCTGCACCCACCTTGGTTTCTGCAGCACTTACGTGGGGGGTGTGATCATGATGGGGCGACCCCTCCAGGCTGTGCCAGCCACCTGGCCACTCTGCCTACCAGTGAATGGTCGCCACGGAAACAGCATGCATGTGTCCACCACTGCATCCCAGCAGTTATTTCTGCCGCGAGTGCTGCCCAAGGCAGAAGCGAAAAAAGACCCCAGTGGAAAGGCACGCCATTGCTGCAGCAAGCCCGATCCCAGGAGCATGCCCCGGTGCGTTTGCTCAGTGTTCACATCCGTAGTTGGCACGGGCCTAGGTGGAGGCAAAGCTTGACTAATCGGAAGGCAGCCAGCGCCTTCTTAACAGAGTGCAAGTGCCACAGAGGTCAAATGACACGAGTCTGTGTGTGCAGTGGGTTCACAGTGCTTGGAATCGCCTCCTGGAGGGATGCAGGTCTCGCCATTTCTATACGTTTTATGCAGAGCAATTAAATGTAGCCCTGCGTTTTTTCAAGTTAATTTCTATTTTATCAAAGTAAAACACAATGTAGCCTTAGAAGCCAGGTAGTCCTACTAGCTGCTTATGATGCAAAATGGCACTCCCGCACCCGCCCCTCGGCCGCTCTTACTAGAAGCAGTCACTTTCAGCTGCTTCCTCGCATCTCACCTGCGTACCTGCGTGCCTCCCAATTCATAAGTTTGGACCTTACGTGCTGTCCTGCAGCAAGACAGGACTGGGCTCCTCTACCCAACGTTCCCTGCCCTCCGCCTCCCCAGTGGGGCTATGCTAATGACGGTCGCATCCCAAGGAATAAACTTTCAGTACACATCTTCCGTATACACACTTTGCTTTATCCGTGAGCTAGCAGTGCCTCATTTTTCTCTTTTGTTTGAATTTCCTACACGGCTACTCCCACCCTCTGCACCACCACCAGGTTCCGCTCGTCCTGCCCTCCCCTGCCCTCACGCCAGGGCCTCCTGCCACCAGCTACACGGCTCTTACCTGGGACTCTGTCACCAGCGTCCCACCGTCCCATTTCTTGCTTGCATCGGAGCCTGGTTTCTAGATGCCTGTTTGCTACTCTTCTGTGCTGGACAGGTATTCTAGTAGCTTCCTGAGTTGAGGGGGTGAATTCTGAGAGCTTGCAGGTCCCTCACTCGAGGCAGTTTGGATGTAGAAACTCCTCCCTCAGAATCCCAGCATCCCCCGGGTCCCACTGCCGTCACGAGAAGTCCGTTGTCGTTCTTGCCCCGTCCTTCGCTGCTGGCCTTTTCTTGTTTCTGGGCGACCTCCAGGGTCCCTCCTGTGTCCCTGGAGCCTTTCTTCATCCACTGTGCCCCGGGCACCTGCTCAGACTGGAAACACCGCCCTTCACTTTGGGGGACCTAGCTCTGTTACTTCTTTGATAACTTTTCCCTACGTTTTTCTGTTTTTTCTTTCTGGAAAACTTATTAGTCAGATGTTGGACTTTCTGGATTAATCCTTCGATTTTCTTTTCTTTCTTTAGTTCCCTTCCTGCCTGTCTCCTGTTCTTCTACTTTCTCCGAGATGTTCTTGACTTTATTCTCCACCTCTGTACTGGCCTTCTTACTTTTCCCTTGGTGTTTTCAATGGTCACTGATGTTTTTCTGTCCCTTTCGCGCATCCTGTCTTGCCTCTTGGGTGCACTGCGTGTGAGACCGAAGCGTGCATAGTTGCTGATAATGCACATGTTTCCACCTATAAAACTGAGAGTGTCATACAGTTCAGCCTAATTTCTGCTGGCTCTCTGAGGGAACTATAATTTCCTGGGAATCTTCTCTCTTGTGTGTTAACTTCATCTAGGTTTGCTTTCACGTGGAGGCACTCCTCAGACACAGGGTGAATCTCGCCGTCCCTTCGTAGCTTCACACTTAAGAACGAGCCACTGAGTCGTTACCCGAAGTCCTTTCTTCATAGGAGAGTGTGCTGGCTGCTGGTCTTCCCGGGGGTGGGATGCAGCCAGGAGCTGGGGAGACGCCTTCAGTGTCTGCGGGGAGTGCGGCCCCACAGCCGCCCTCTTGTCCTTGTGTGGGGCCGTGGCGGCTGCTGGGTAGCAACTGGTGTCTTTCCCTGGGTCCCCTCTTCTCAGTTGGGTGCCTCACCCCTGCCCTAGTCTTGGTGTCACCAAAAGTTAAATTCTCCAAAGGTTAAGCTGCTGCTGTCCTTTGAGTGGGGTGGAGTGGGGGTCACTGGATCAGTGAGGGCCAGGAGAGACCTAGGATCGGAGGAGGGATGGGGGAACGTACCTAGCAGTGTGTTATAAAAGATTCAGCCAAGGCCCCTTTTTCTTCCGCTGCCACCTCCCTTCCGGCCTCCCCTCCCCTGCCTCGTGTTCTTGGCTGGGCCTGGCTCTGCTCGAGGCGTCCTTGTGCCATCTCCCTGCTGGGACAGGCAGCCTGGCAGGGAGCACTGGAGCCTGTGTCAGTCGTCAGCCCTTTTAAGTCCGTCTTCCAGAAGTGTGCGCCTTCTCCCATCTGCACTTCTCTTTGTGATTTACCATTTTAAAAACACAATTATGGTCCATTTCATGGTGTTTGGGAGGTGTGGGGATAACACACAGGAACAGTCTACCATGTTTACCTGGAAGTTCTGAGAGTTAAAAAAAATACTTACGGGTATTTCTCAGGTTATAAGACTAGTGAGTGTGCTTTGTAAGCAAAATCAGTGTATACAGAGTATGAAAGACCCCAGTAAGCCCACCTCTCAGAGATTAAATTGCAGTTAATAACTTGGTGACAATTCTTTGTGCTTTTTACCATGTATCTATTAATATCAAGACCAGCCAGCCTACACATGTATCAGAATTTATTCCAATCCCTCTTAGTAAATATACCAAACTGCTGCAACAAACATTTTATACAGCTGTCTTTGGGCATTTGGGGAGATACTTGCTTTCTTTCATTTTTATAGTTTTTGAAAATTATTTGGACATAATTTTAGACTTGGCAGAAAAGTTGCAAACCGAGTACAAAGAATTCCCAGGCAGTTTAGTTCATGCACTTTATATCATGCACGTCTCATGTATTTTACACACACACACATGCGTACCCATGCATATGTTTTCTGAGCCACTCAAGAGTGAAATGCAGGCCGGGCGCGGTGGCTCACGCCTGTAATCCTAGCACTCTGGGAGGCCGAGGCGGGCGGATTGTTTGAGCTCAGGAGTTTGAGACCTGCCTGAGCAAGAGCGAGACCCTGTCTCTACTAAAAAAAATAGAAAGAAATGATCTGGACAACTAAAAATGTATAGAAAAAATTAGACGGGCATGGTGGCGCATGCCTGTAGTGCCGGCTACTCGGGAGGCTGAGGCAGGAGGATTGCTTGAGCCCAGGAGTTTGAGGTTGCTGTGAGCTAGGCTAATGCCACGGCACTCACTCTAGCCAGGGCAACAGAGCGAGACTCTGTCTCAGAAAAAAAAAACAACAACAAAAAAAAAAAAGAAACGAGTGAAATGCAGACATGCTGCCCCTTTACTTTTAACTATTCAGTATGCGCTCCCTGAAAACAAGGAATTCCCTGATAGAACCACAGGGTGGGAATCAGGAAGTGAACATTGATAGAGTGTTAGTAGTAGTGTCCACAAATCTTGTCCAAATTTTGCTCGGTAACATTCTTTATAGCACAAAAAAAAAAAATCTAAGATTGTGCATTGGATTCAGATTTCTTTACAGTACATTCAAAATAATAATAGGAGCGTTGGATCAAAAGAATGAGCATTTCAAATGTCAACATACGTTTGTTTTTAGGATTGGTTCCAGAAAAAGGCTGTGCCAACTATACCCCCCAGTCCTGAGTAGGACTGGGTACTACTCAGTGTCCTTTATCTGGAATGCTTGGGCTCAGAAGTGTTTGGGATTTCAGATTTTTTTCTGTTTTTGATTTTGGAATATTTGCATTATAGCAGTTGAGGATCCCAAATCCAAAAATCCAGAGTCCAAAATGCTCCAGTGAGCATTTCCTATGAGTGTCATGTCAGTACTCGAGAAGTTTCCAGTTTCGGAGCATTCTGGATTTTTGGATTTAGGATGCTCAACCTACATTCAGCTTTTTACCCCCTTACCTATCTGATAGGCAAAAATGAGGTGTTATTGTTTTATGTGTTTTTCTTTAGTTATGAGTGAGATATTGAGCATCGTTCTGTGTATTTATTAAATTGCTATTTGTCAGAGTTTCCCTGAACGGCACCAAGCGTATCCTTTTGCCTCGTTTCAGGAGCGGCCCTGGGCCCCTTGCTGGCTGGGCTCATATCCCCCTCTGGATGGAGCAACGTGTTCTACATGCTGATGTTCGCAGATGCCTGTGCCTTATTGGTGAGTCTTCTTGTTTTTAATCCAAGCCTCTTTGCACGAGCATCTCTGTGGTTGTTGGCCAAAGACTGGCAAAACTTTTTCCTGTGGATTCCTGCAGTTCTCAGGGAGGTTTGGGTCCTTCTGTCTTTCCTAAATGTAACTAGTCCAAGGCCCTTTCTCTCTCTAGTTAAAAAAAAAAAAAAGAAGAAGAAAAAGATCAGAAGCGGATCAGCCCATTGCTCTGTAGTTTCAGACAGGATGGTTCAAAGGCCAAGCGCATGGACCTCTGTGGCTCTGGGTCCCACCCGTCACCTGTCATGTGCAGCTTAGGCAGGTTATGCAGCGTCTCTGCTCTGCAACTTCCGCGCTCCTAAAATGGCATAATGATGGCACCAGCGGCGGGACTGTGGTGGGGATTAAAGGAGATGATGTACGGAGCCCAGCCTCCCAAATGGTGCATGGGTGTCCTGGTGTCCCTCCTGCATCAAGCTCGTCACACTGGAGGTGCAGCCGGGACTCCTTTCACCTGAAGGGGTGGGAGAGGGTACAGGTGCAAAGAGACCGCATGCAGATGCTGAGCCACCCGGCGCTGTCTTCCACCCGCCTTCTCTCCGCACTCCTGCCTCCCGCACGGAGAAGACACTGGGTTTTTTCAGCACGGAGAAGACCAGCGATGATGTGACAGTCACACAAGTGACTCCCACAGGGGCGGCTGTCACGTGCTTATCCTTACAGGTCATCTTGTGCACAGAGTCCCCAGACCTAAAGCCATGTCTCTCCTCTTGCTCCACCAGAAAAAATCTGAGGTTGATTCCAGTAAAAATGAGTTGAGAATTTTAGAAATATCAACTCCACCGATTAAATGAAAGTCTTATATTTTAATTCTAGGACCTCTAAAACACAGCTCCCCCACTGCGTACAAAATCAAATACCAGCTCTCAGCTTACGAACTTAGTAGGATTGAATGGCTGTTCTTCAGATCATTTCGTTCTTTTTAAATGCCTGAGGGCATTAGTTAAGTCTCCAGATGTATTTCCACTAAGTAGCAGTAAAATTTCTTTTATTACGACTGTATAGAGAATCTGAAAACTCTTCTGCTTCAGAAATACCAGGTAATTTGTATTGAACGTTGTTCTAGATGCATAGCTGAACTCCTAAGAAAGTACTGGAATTCCCCAGGAGTCAGCAATGCGGAGGCAACATGAAACACACAGGCCGAGATAGAGCAGTGCAGGGCTGAGTTACCAGCCTCGGGAACCGGGGCTGGGTGGTTGTGCCCATGCCGAATGAGAGACAAGGCGTTAGGCTGGCAGAGATGGGGAGTTGGAACCTGAGACTTCCTCCTACGCCACGACCCTCACAGGCTGTGCTCACAGTTGGAACGTACCAGAGGGCACAGGAAGACAGCCGGAATCGGTGCCCGTCTCAGCCTGCTCACCAGACTGGGCGGGGTGGGGGAATTCCCTGAGAGTTTTTAGCCATAGACCTGCCCACAGTTAGCTTTAACTTTTGAACTTATATAAATAGAAAAATAATAAAATTGGTCCTTGGATGGTGATATACCTGGTTATTAGGCAAAAGCAAATAGGGACAGTCTCATCCCACCTGCAGGAGATTCCTATGGCTAACACCCTAGTGAAGATGAGCACACAGTCCAAAACTGTGGAGCATAAGGAAGCAATCCACTCTGAATGACAGGAACAGACACAACAAATAGCAGAATTGGACCCCAAAAAACCTGCAGATAAAAGTTATCAAATGAACTAAAAATAAATAGATTCAACATTACTGAAGATACAAAAGGAGGAACTGCACTCACGAAAAAAGAGCAAACAAACAAAAGTTCAAGAAATGAAAAATGTGTTTATCTGGGAAAAAATTCAATGAATGGGTTAAAAAAAATAAGATACAGCTGAAGAGAAGATTACTGAAGTAGAATATAGATATGAGGAAATTATCTTTATCCAAAAAGAGAAAGAGATGAAAAATATTAAAGAGAAATTAAATATAAAATGGAGGCCCAAATGAGATGTCCTAATAATATCTAATAGGAATTGTAGAGGAAGGGAATAGACTGGTACTGAAGCAATATTTGAAGAGAAAATAGCTGAGACTTTTCTAGATACACGAAAGACTCATTCTTAGATTCAGGAAAATCAAACAACTTAGAATTCTATACTGAGCTAAACTTGCATTTAAGAGTGAGGGTGAAGTGAGAACATTTTTAACCAAAGAAGCTCCCCAAAAAAGTTGTTAAAGGATGTGTTTAAAGAAGAAAGAAGTTAGATCCAGAAGGAAAGTCTGAGATGCCAGGAGAAATGTGAGCAAAAAAGGTGATATTCCTAAGGATGAATCTAAATGAGTATTGACTATATAAAACGGGTCAGCCACCTGTGGCCTAAATCTGGCCTGTTGTCTGTTTTTGTATGATCCTCAAGCTAAGAATGGTTACATTTTTAAAGAATTATTTTTCTAAAAATCAACAAAGAAGAATATGTAACAGAGACCATATGGCTGCAAAGCCTGAAGGACCTTTACGGAAAAAGCTTGACTCTTGGTTTAAACAACATTGATGACTAATTTGGACAATATAAAAAAGAACCGAAATACTAGACAACCAAAATGTAAGGCACAGTTGAGACAGTCAGCGAAAGCGCTCTGCAGTTCTTGTCTTGTCAACAGAAACAGAGCATGAGACTTTGAAAGCAGGGTGGGGAGGTGAAGACTCGATCAGTCCCAGAGAACCTGGGGCGGGAGGAAGCAGCTGCGGTGTGGGGAAAGCAGAAATACAGAACGAGACGGATGGAAATGATCCCAGCATACCAGTAACCACAGTAACTGTAAATGGACTAGATTTACCAGCTAAGAGCAAAGATTGTCAGGTTGGCTTTAAAAATCCAGACTCCGACTATTTACAAGAAACACACCTGATACATAAGGATTCAGAAGGAAAATAACAACAGGTAAGTGATAACCAGAGGAGGCTGGACTGGCCGTGTGAGAGGAAAGAGACCTAAAACCCAACCATGTCGGGAGATGGAGGTTTGTCGTGGTGGAGGAGGAACAGTCACCAGGAGGTGCGGCAAGCCCAGTGACAGCCAGCTTGAGTTGGTCTTTTCAAACCTAAAACCAGAGAAGCCTTTTTCTCTTTGCTGATCAACGCGCTTTGTGCTATCTTTTCCCCAAAATAGACCAGTTTTTCCCCAAATCTGAGACTGAGAACCTCAGCGATCTGAACAAGTCTCCCAGGATATGTCGGGGGGGCCGGCAGGGGCCACACTCCCTGCCTTGCCACCCACGCTGCTGGGGCGGCTCTGGGGGCCACAGGACGGGCCACGCATGCCAGCGAGGCCAGTGGCCGGCCCACACAGCCAGGGGCTCTGCTCCCCCCAGCACGTGTCACACCAGCTTCCGTGCACGGACACGGCACTTTTGTCACGTTTTAGGATCTGGTCTCTGCCCTTCAGCATCGTTACCACTGTTCATAATTCATCCCATTCCTACAGGTAGCACTTGCTATTTTCTTCCTCTTTTTTTCTCTTCATGATCTGCTTTTCGTAATCCTAGGTCTCCTCCTCCTAACACTTCTCACACATTGCCCTTGGTGAGATTTAGATGTTGATGAGGTGCTGGCTCAAACTCCGCAAGCCTGTACTAGTGTTAAAGTTAGAGCTGGAGGTTCAAATTCATGGTGATAAGTTTGTTTAGCAAAAACCCTACTGTTGCCACCAGCGCTGTTGTTAGCACCCGCCCTGTTCCCACTGCCTCTACCACCTAAATTGCAGCAAACACCCTTCATGGACCAAGTGAAGCAGCTGGGTTGCGTTTCATCTGTAGGAGGAATACCCATTCTCTTTAGCGTGAACTCATATCCTACGAGGGACTTCTAAGCTCCTGCCTGAAACATAAGCATCTAAGAAAATAAAGCCGTTTCTGCCTTCTGGCGCTCTGACCCAAGACCCAGTGGTGGAGTTGGGTGTGGTTTGACATAGCCCCTCTTTTCTTCTCCAGCATCCAGCGCCTTGAGCCTCCCCCATCTCGTGGCCAGTGGTCTGTCCGGGGTCTGAGGGTGCCTGCTGCCCTCTAAGAGCTGGGGGCCACCAGAGGCCAGCGCACCCCTCAGGAGCCCGTTCCAAAGCCCCAGGGCACTGCCCGGTCCGGAGGGAGCCCTTCTGTGGGCTGATGTCATGCTTGAGGAAAGACTAATCGACACTTGAAAATGCAAAAACAGTAGTTAAACTTGGCGTGCCCCTGGACTGTGAGTCTGGATTTGCAAACTGACTTTGAGCCCTTTGCCCGGTAAAGGGCGCAAAGTGAAAGCATCGGTCAGAAGGGCCGAGACGGAGGCAGTGCCGTCGGGGAAGGCTGCGGCTTGGGCACTGTGGTCCCCGCGAGGGCAGGCCTCGGGAGCTTCCCAGTGAAGCCGGCTGTGCCATGGCAGCCCCAGACTCACCTGAGCCGCTCTCGAGTCCTCCCCCAACGCCACTTGGATTGTGAGTCACCTTGTATTTATTTTCTGTCTTTGTCCAGTTTGGACATTTATGATTAGACTACTTTTATTTTAAATGTCACTTGAACCTAGAAGGAATTCAGGCTGAAATTGTCGTAAAAGCCTTGTTTTCAGGAGCGTGTCAGCCCTCCGTGCAGACCGAGCCCTCAGGCTGCGGGTACTGGCCGGGCTGCTGCTCTCGCGAGGGGAGGCACCCCAGGGCCAGCCGCCTGGCAGGTACTGCGGGAGCCACCAGCCCGGGCCTCGGTGGGCACCGGTCCTCCTGGTGACCACAGCGCGTGCCTGCCGTCCGCTCAGTCCCCACCAGCAGTAACAGGCGGTCTCGTCTTTGTTTTGGGTGCAGTTCCTGATCCGCCTCATACACAAGGAGTTGAGCTGCCCGGGGTCAGCGACGGGGGACCAAGTTCCGTAAGTCCCCACTCGGGCCCTCTCCCTGTGCGGGTAACACGTGGCTCCAGAGCGCCCCTCCCCGAAGGAGGAAAGAAACTCACTGCGTGTCCTTTCAGGGCACGCCTCCTCACTCCCATTTTTTTTCTAATAAATGCCTCTGCGTCGGTGTGATGGTGGTGATCTCTCCTCAAAACTGGACCGGAAATTGCCTCCTTTGTCATCTCTTTGTGCTGCAGCTCCCAGAGCTCTGCTCGCTCTCCTTAGCCTCCCGGTCCCTCCCTCCCTCCCTCCCCCCTCCTCTCTGGCCTCCATGAGGCTGTCGAGTGGTAGGAGGGCTCTTCTGCCTTCC
This sequence comes from Propithecus coquereli, assembly GCF_000956105.1. NCBI lineage: Eukaryota > Metazoa > Chordata > Mammalia > Primates > Indriidae > Propithecus > Propithecus coquereli. The sequence goes on from NW_012152441.1 coordinate 585,956, forward strand.
ATTTCCCCTGTAGGAGAGAACCCTCCAGTGCAGGGAGAGAGGCTGCTGGCCCTCCATGGGGTTGCTGGTCGGGGATGAACCTCAGTGTCGTGCTGAACCCCCGCTGGCTGTTGGACCTGCTATATTTAGTCCTGTCTTCCAGGTTCAAGGAGCAGTGACCACTCACGTCCCATGGAGGGAGTCTGGGCTCATCCTCCGCAAACTGTCGTTCAAGGAAAGTTCAAATAAAGGATCCTGTGTTGAAAAGAATGGTTTACTCTTGCCTTTTGCACATGCACCTGGAAAAGACACAAAAGCCAGCCTGAGAATTCCTGGTACTATTTTAAACGAGACGTGGGGTCCAGAGCAGAATGAGAAGGTCCACAGGAACTGCTGTCCAGCTGCCTGCCTGAGCGGAGAGAGGGGACCCAGCCAGACAAAGGCCCCGACGGCGTGTGCCCATCCGGCCACTCACATGGACTTGTGACAGTGACGTAGGCGGACGTGTGGCGCCCAGGTAGGCTCCGTCTGTCTCAGGTACTCCAGCAACAGAATGTTCAAGTGTCTGAGCGCCGCGCTGGCAGGAGCTCTGGCAGCAACGTGCTGTTGTTTCCAGAGAACCTGAGTGCGCCACGTGAAAAACAGGACACTGGAACATACAAGACCACGCCAGCCAGCAAGGAGCCAGCCTCCACGTGACATCAGGAAGCCAGACAACTGGGTCAGAAACCAAGACAGAACTCGGACCCATCACGTCACCCCAGAGATTTTTCCAGCACTTTCCGTATTCTATACTGACTTCAGAACCAATTGTCCAGTAATGAATGGCAGTGAAGCAATAAACCTGCCTACAGAGGGGGGCACCAGGAGTGCCAGCCCCAGGGCACCCCGTGGCCCCTGTGGCCCCAGTTCCTGGGTGTCCTGAGGTCCTCCAGGGCCGAGAGTGCTGGGGCCGGGGCCGGGGCCTCACCCTGGGTGCTGGGAGTGGCAGGTCACGAGCCCAGCAGTTTGAGTCACTCCAGCACACGCACAAACACCTGGGACCTTTTCTAGTTACAGAGCAGCAAAGTGGATTATTTATTTAATGTGTTATATGAAGTTTAAGAAATATAAATGGCATTTTGTTATTTATTAAGACAAACTCCAATTGTTCTCTGGACGTTTTTCTCAGTTGTGTCTCGCAAAATACTTATCTGCCCTTTGAAATAAAATGGTTTTTCAAAAAAACTCAAGCAGAGCTCTCAGAGAACGTCAGTTATTTCTGCTCACATTTCCATCACGCTAAACAAAGGAAACTTGCAAAGAGAGTTGTCTGTTTTGGCTTTTCTCAGGACTGGGCGCATTCAGGGTCTGGCAGCTGGAAGCTAACAATTCAGCAGGGAAGGGACCCCTCCCTTGCACGGCAGCCAAGCCTAGGCCCCAGCAAACAGCAGTCTGGATGTTTCGTAAACGTGCGATTTAAAGACCATCCGACATGCGTCCGTGGCTGGGAGACGCCGCGCAGTGTGGGGAGCCGGGGCAGGCTGGCGCTGCGCCTGGTGCTGCTGCTGGGTCCAGGCTTCCGGGCTCTCTGAGGAGCAGGGATGGTCGAAGTCTGCGTGGTGAGTCTTCCTCAGAGCTGGACTGCTGTGTGTCTTGAAAGCTGGTTCAGATGGGGACCCTTGCCGGCAGCAGGGCGGTGGTCAGAACACGGCCCACCCGGGGTGTCCAGGTTCTCGGTGGCCTGGCCGTGGGGCCTCTGCCCGCCGTCCTCACCAGATCAGCGTCCTTTGTTTTTTAGAGACAAGTTATTTACACATTTAAAATTTTTCTATTACTAAACATGAAGTTCCATAAACACTATATGGTCGTCTGTGTTCCCCACATACATCTGTGTTCCCTCAGCTCTTGCGGTTTCTTTTTCCTCCTCGTTCCACCTTGTTTCCTTCCTCGGGGGCCACACTCTGAGGGAGCCTCCTCTTCTCCTTCCTCCCTGACCGGTGTCAAGCACCAGCCCAGCCTCCTCCCCCAGAGCCGCAGTGGCCTGGGCCGCCCCTCACCCCTGCAGGTGCCGTCCCCGAGGATGGGTGCTGGCCCCATGCTGCTGCACGGCACCTCTTTCTTTCAGTTTTAAAAGAAAACGGAAAAAAAAAAAAAAAAAGAAGGAAAAAGCAAAAAGAAACGTCACTCGGTAATGCACAGGGGACTTTTGCACACACGTCTTTTGAGCTTACTGCTCCTGCCTCCCAGAGCTGCTCTCTGGGGCCTCGTCCAGTCGGGGGCCCAGGGAGGTGGTCCCAGGTGCACCCCCACCCTGTGGCCACCGCCCAGCGTTCAGCAGCAGCCTGTGGTGGTAACTGTCACTTTCCCAACTCAGTGACCCGAACTATTAGAAGAAAATCTCTCACAACCCACAAAGTCAGAGCAATGTCGTATCTCGGAACCTTCTAAGATGAACACTGATGATGCCTTTGGAATGGATGGTCGATCTTTCTGAAAACGAGGAGGATACACACAGCTATTTTTAAAGCGGTTTAGCTTGCAACACATTCTCGATTCTTGAGTGGAAGATTTCATCCTGACATTGAAGAGAAAAGGCGCACAATTTCATTATAAAAGCGCATCCTCACTGCACCCAGCGGTAGCTGAGGCCACGTCCGTCTGAAGGTAGCCGGCTCTGACGCACGCACGCTTGCCTTCACCCGGAAATGCGACTGTGCCAGGCAGGAACATGCACAAAGTCACTAAGACTTTACTGGTCAAGTCAGCAAGAAACGCCGGGATGACGGACAGGCAAGCTCGTGACGGGTCAGCGAAGGAGGCCACAGCGGGACTCCGGCCCTCCAGTCCCGGAAGCAGGAAAGACCACTGCTGGACGCTGCCTCCTACACCGCACCTCAGATCGAAGAGCTGCGGGAGGCGTCCCGGTGCCCTGTGGCTTTTGGAATGTAAGTCACGCTTACATTGCCCATGGCAGGGACCAGAGCCAGCCTTCCAGTTGCCAGCTTCTGAAATCAGAGAAAGCTGTTAATAAATTGCTCAGAGAAATGAACTGAAAAAGATAGAAGCCCGAAGTTTTCATCGTTAGACTCAGCAGAGGAGAACCGCTGTAAGTGGTTGTAAATGCTCCAGCCGCTGCTCTGCTCACCGAGGGCCACGGCAGCCCCTGCAGAGCACGGCCGGCGCAGCTGAGAAGCGGGCACAAGGCCTGCCTGGCCCTGGGGACGCCCGGGCTGGTGGGGCTGCGGCCAGCAGGGAGGGAGGAGCCCGCACTGTGCCCACAGCCTGGCCTCCAGGCGCCCTGGGCCACGCCGGGCTGGGAGTGCAGGCTGGACCCAGGGCCTGGAAAAGGTGGGGCCCTGTTCAAAAAGCAGAAGAAAGTGCTGTTAAAGGTGCTAAAATATAAAACACTTTCTCTTCCTCGGCCATCTCTCTCCACCCGACGTGATGTTTTTCTGCTGTTCAGGTTGTACTCCCTCAGGCCTAGGGACACCCAAGTGCAGCCACTCACAGGCGCCTGGCTCTGTCCCCGACCAACGTGCCCAGGTGTGGCACTGCCTGCCTGAGCAGGGACATCTGCTGGACCTCACCAGAGACACTGCAGGCAGCAAGCCTGGCCCTGACCTCTCCTGTCCTCCTCAAGCCACCCTGGAGGCACAGGGCTTCCCCCACTCCCCCCACAAACACCACCGACTAGTCGCTTCCCCGGGGAGGGGGGGTAGTGGGGAGAGGGAGGCTGAGCGGGGCTGGGGTACCAGGGTGGGAGTGCAGCCGAGGCCCCCAGGGAGGCGGTGGGAGTCAGCATCATGCGGGAGCTGAGGTTCCAGCCCTGCGGTGCCAGCTCCAACATCCCTGGATGTCCCTTACAAACCACAGGTGCAAAGATGGCACCGCTCAGAATTTCATCCCTGGGACCCATGTCCCAGTCCTGCTGCCCCCGAAGAACGCACTCCACCCAGGATTGAAACGGGAGCTGGCGGCCTGGCTGCCCCTCACTCCGCTGGGGTTAGCTGCCCACGTGGGTGTCCTTGGCCGGTGTGTTCCAACAGGCCTACCCCTGGAAACTGACACATGTCGCCCTCCACAAGCTGGGCCCCCTAGTGCCATTTGGTCCAAGGACATCTAAAGGACACGGTCCTGTGCCAGGTGCTTGTTCTGGAGCTGCTCATGTCTGTCATGGTTCTACGTGTCAACTCGGCCAGGCTATAGTACCCGAGTGTTCAATTGAACACTAATTTTGCCGCTGCTGTGAAGGTATTTTGTAAATGTGCTTAACGTCTTCAACCTGTTGACTTTAAGTAAAGGAGATTTACCTCAATAATTTGGGTGGGCCTGGTTCAAGCAGTCGGAAGGCCCTTAGGGCAAAACTGAGGTTTCCCTGAGGAAGGAGAAGTTCCACCCATGGACTCGGCCTCCGCTCCAGCCTGAGAGCTCCCGCGGCTGTCCCCCTACCGAGTTCGGTCTTGCCTGACCGGCCCACGATCGCAGAAGCCAATTCCTTGAAGTAAACTCCGTGCGCACGCATGTGTGTGTGTAAAAGAGAGAGAGAGAGAGCTCACCCACTGGCTCTGTTTCTCTGGTGGAGCCCTGACACTGCCCGTCTGTACTGTCCACATGTTTTAAATGGGCACGTCTTATTTTTATAATCAGAAGTAATAAAGTTAGTTTTACAAGTTGGGGACAATACCAGAAAGCAAACGCTCTGTGCCAGGGGTCGTTACTTCCTGGGCGGTTGTTTTGGAGCACAGTTTTCCAAGAGGGGATGCAATAGCACCTCTCCGTTGGCCCCAGCATCCTGCCACATCCGTGGTGACGTCAGACGCCACCACCTCTGGAAGTTCTACCTTCAGAACCCCCACCCTGAGGCCCAGCCTTATGAAGACACCTCCTGGGTGTCTGATGTCATAAAATTTACCAAATCCAGAGGCAGAGTCATGACTTTAAACCTGATTGTAGAACAGTGTCATTCAATCATTCATTCAGCACACACGTGTCACCAAACCCTGAGAACAGGACAGGGATACGGTGACGGACAGGCAAGCCCAGTCTGCCTTCACGGGGCCACAGTCTAGATGATGAGCAGGTGAACCGTGTCCCTTCTTACAAGGCGAGTTCTACAAAGAAACAGGAGCAGAAGGGGCAGGAAGGGGGTCTGTCACCTTATATTGATGGCCTGTGAGGAAGGACTGGTGGGGCAGAGAATTCAGTGCACGGTGGCAGATCCGGGTGAGGGCAGCGAGCACAGGCCATAGAGGGTCACCGCCTAAACCAGAATTGGGGTTTTCCAACAAGTGGGGCTGTAGGGACAAGGGACCAGAGAGGAAGGAGAGGCGGACAGTGACGGCCCAGGAAACGCTGCTGAAGAGGTAGAGGATGGGGCGGGGAGGGGGTGCCCAAGGACCGACTCGGTGGGGGCGATCTGGACAGACGGGAGGTGGCAGCCAGTGGGGTCCTCAGATCAGGGGTTCTGGGGGTGGTGCAGGTGTTGCTGATGGCAAGCTCTAGGGTGTGACATGGTGACAAGGAGCTGATGAGGGGTGCAGCGGGAGGGGAAGCTGGACAGTTTTTGCACAAGAGAAAACGGGAAGAGTCAGAAATGCAAGGGCAGGAGGAAAGCCACTTCCGGGTGAAGAGTGATGGGTCCAGTTTGGGTCAAATCACGATTTAAGAGCTGAGAGCGGCTTCAGAGATCACTTGACAGATATGGAAACTGAGGCCCACAGTGGAGACCAGACCCAGGGGTCTCGGCCACTGCTCTCTGCTTCCCCCAGAGGCAGCCTGTGTCCGTGGCTGCGGGTCCTCCAGCCCATGCTGACCGTGACGTGGCACTTGGTCTTCAGAGAGCTCCTCCAGCCACGGGGGCAGTCTGGACTGGGCCAAAACAAGGCACGCTGTCCATGCTCCCCGACCTCAGCCATCGGCGCAGACCGCAGGATGGACACTGGCTGGTGCCGCAACATCCAGCCAGGGGCTGTGCCTCGGGGAGCCGGGGGCTCCACTGCAGCCCGCGGGCTGGCAGCCTCAGGACCTGTGAGCTGCTCCTGCCTGGGGCTCTGAAAGGCTGGTCCCTGGTTTGGTTTTGTTCTGTTTACTTCGACCCAGATCCTTAGTTGCCACCAGAGGGCCTCCCAGCCCTGAGCCAGGGAAGGTGCAACCTCCGAGGCACAGATACCTGGAGCTCAGGAAGCCCCCAGCCCCGGGCCTCAACCCCCACCCCCACGGCCCCGCACACCCTCCTGGCCTTGCACTCACAGTCTAGGGTGTCACAGGGTCCCTCGGCTTCACTTGTCTCATTTAATGAGCTACGAGAAACCCCGTGTCAGGGAGCCGGCCTGGGCAGCAGGAAGGAGGGTGGGCCCCGGTCACCACGTGGAGAGCCCCTGCCCCACTCGCGCACTGCCCACTGCCCCCGCACTGCTGGCAGCTTCGTCATCCCCTCTTTCTAATGGGGAAACTGAGGGTCAGAGAGTTCCGCATGCTCCAATTCCCTCGGAGCTCAGGCCCTGTGTCCATAGCTCAGGGTGGGGGTCCGGGCCCCGAGTGGACACCTCTGTGCGTTTGTCCAGCCGGCCAGAGCCCAGACCCACCCAGCTCCAACCCAAATGAGGCCGCAGCAAACCAGGCTTCCCCGTGAGTTCTATGATTTTCTTTATTTGCTTGCTGTGGGTATTCCCGTGGGTACAAACACACAAATGCACACGATGACTTCAGCCCCCCATGGCCGCTGCCCAGCCTCAGGGGACTGCCCACAGCCTGCTTGTCCTGTTCCCACTCCACCCCACCACGTCAGCTTCCTTAGATCTCATCACGTCGCGTGTTTGTAAGCCAATACCTGGATCGTACATCACGACCCGACGTCACTGTCCGGCCAGCGTTTGTTCAGCCTCTGGCTGGACGCGTGCAAAGATCAGACCTGCTTCTGCACTGGCCACACGAAGGAAGCAACCGAAGCCCGGCGAGGCCAAGCGACTTCACACAGTGAGTCCTGCCGGGCTCCGAGCCCCCGGGACACGGGTCCCGCCTGGTGGCCTAGCCCGGGGGTGGGGGCGGGAGAGCGGACGTGAGGAGACAAGCCGAGCGCTGTGACCCCCTACTCCTCCAGCGGCAGGACATCCTAAGTCCACTCACCTCGTGCTGACAGGGAGGAGAATGAGTAACACTGATGTTACCACTAACTTTATTTTTAGAAACGGCAGCATGAAACGAGAAACGAATGTTTCCAGAATACCAAGTGGGGAAAATGATAGATCCGTGCCTCGAAATTACATGAAACACAAGAAAGCCACCCAAGCGCCAGTGACTCAGAGGAGCCCGGGCGTGGGATTTGATCCGTTCGGGAGCTACGGGAGGCCTTCGACTCCGTGACAGACTGATCCCGTGGGTGGCACCCTCCAGGAACCACCCAGCGCTCTTCCGAAGCTTCCACGTCATTGCAAAGGCGGTGAAGGTTTAGCATTTGCTAGGCTCCCAAATTAAGCTGCAACAAAATCCAGGACTGCTCCTTGAATTGGGATCCTTGGGGGATGGCGGACGGAATGCAGAGGGCTTTCGAGTTTATGGCCAGGGACGCGCCACGGCTGGGCACGCTGGTGGGCGGAGGGAGGGCTGCCACGGTCCTCGGACGCGGTCCTGTGTGCATCGGGCAGGGCCAGAGCAGGGCAGGACCGTGGAAAGGTCGCGTCTTCCCTCCTGACCACCCTGCATGTCCACTCTGTGGGGCTCGGGCACCCTCAGCAGGCCTGTCCCCTCCAGTCCCCTAAATTCCCCATCCCTGCAGTCCTCTGTCGCAGTCGCTGGTGTTTTCTGCCAGCACCTCCGTTCTCGGCCCGTCTAGGCACCTACAGCGATTCCACTTCAGCCCGCACCTTGCGGGCCAGCATTATGTGCGCAGCGTCCCTCACACCGGGCTGGGCAGGGGTCACAAGGCAGAGCCCTTTCTCCTCCACCATGGTGACTGGCCACGTCCAGGCGGTCGGCTGCTCTGTGAGCCTGGCCTGAGAGCGGCAATGGGAGGCAGAGGCCCGGGCCCCACCCACAACCGTCGCCATAGGCCGGCTGTGAGGAAACCAGGGCAGCGCTCAGGAGGCAGCAGCGGCTGGCGTGGGAAACCATCCCCTGCGAATCCGTGGGTGGCAGACCTCTCACCCAACGAAACCGTAGCTCTCGAGGATGTGGTTGGAGACTGGGTTTAGTATACTGTGTGGGGCGTTGCTGGATTCGGTTAGAAAGACATTATAAGAAAACGATGAGCTCAGGGGATAATTACGTGGTTTGCAAGCCGGGACGAAAGGGAATAGACAGTTAACAAATTCAGGGACTTGCGGGAGCGACAGAAGCTGCAGCTCCTCAAACGCGAGCAGCGGAGCTAACGTGGAGAGACGCTGGCGCAGCCGCGGCTGGTAAAGCTCGGCCCTGTCAAGACTGGGGTCAGGATGTGGCCACGTTCATATCCGGAACGTCCCAGTGGACCGAGGGGACCCCTGAGCCATTTCAGGTGGGCACGATGGCTCTGGGAAGGAGCCGAAGCGAGGGGTTCTCCACGGGAGCGTTGCAGGCGCGGGAGGCCTGCTGTCGCCGCTCCGCACAGCCGCGGTGAGAAGCAACTGAGACCTTGAGAGGACGGTGCCGCCCGGGACGCTGCAAACCTGACAACAGCAGCCAACCGTCAGTCACGGGCCTTGCAGCAGTCGTGTTCCATGCAGTCCCCGCGGACACAGAGTCGCGGAAGGATGAGCCGGAGCTCCGAGAGGAAACACGGGGGTAGGTTCCCCAGAGCTTCTGGCCTCAGATTTTCATCAGTCGATACATGACCTTGTTTTGTCATGTATGTATGTCATGTATGTCATGACATGACAATACATGACCCGTTTCTACTAGAGACACCTTGTGTAATCTGCATGGCCGAGCCGTGACCGGCGACGGCGCCTCTGGCCGGTGCGTGCTCTCCCCACGGCCAGCGCTCTGCACTGCGGACGCCTCGGCGCTGTGCTTGGGCCTCTTCCTCAGCAAGGTCACCAAAACGATGTGGGAGCATGTGGCACTGCGTAGACCACGGAAAGGACATTTGTTCACAGGATGAAGCTGGAACGAGAAGGCTGTCGCCTGGTCCCCGTCAGCTGGGAACGTGCATGACTCAAAAGTTTCGCCTCCCTGCACATGTCTGGGAGTGACCCAAAGCGCCACGAGTATCGATTCGAGGGTTACGGATAAATTTTCCCCAGTAGGTGAATCCACAATACAGAATCCTCAGACGACGAGGAGAGACCATCGTGAGTGAGAACCTCAGTAACCCGGGCGCCATCCTTCTGGGAGCGCAGACAGGCCAAGCGGTGTGGCCTCGGGGAGGACGGTCCTCAGGCGCCCAGAGAGCTGTGGCTGAGAGGAGCACCAGCAAAGGAGGGGCCGCCCACGGCCGCAGAGCACACTGACAGGGACCCACGGGAGCAGAGTCAGGGCCACATCAAGGCGTCCCCTCCACCCCGCAGGGACCCCAGGACGGCCGCAGACCCTACCTCCCCACCCTTTGCGAACGGGTGTGGGAGTGCCGCTGTCCCCTCCCTGTTCTTCTGTTTTATATTAAGGGGGGATGACTTGCCTGTTCATTTCACAGGTCTCCAGGTCAAGAAAAGGCTCCTTCACACCTGCCGAGGACCACCAGGCACCACCCCGAATGGAGAGACCCCCATACCGCCCAGAGAGCCCAGAGCTGTGCAGAACTGACGGGAACCTCCAGGTGGAGGGAGAGAACGTACTTCCTGAATGAAGAGAGAGACGCGGACCAGTGGGTGCTGTGCGGATGCCAGCGCTGCTCACGGCTGCTCCCGGTCCCCCGCCTGGGAGCAGGGTAGGTGTCTGTCACGGGTGGGTTCCCGGGAAATAGCCTCTGGATGGAGTTGGACAGGACTAGGAAGTTCCCGCAGAGTCAGGAGCCGGGCACGGGAGGCAGTAGGAAGATGGCACAGTGAGAGGACCACAGTGTGGACCCCAGGGACAGAAGGGAGCAGGACTGGCTCATGGGTTCGGCCCATGGTGGCCCAAACAGCCCAGTCCTCCCTCTAGGGCTGTTCAGGCCTCTTCTGCAGCGGGAGCTCTCTGGGAGTGGTCACCTGTCCCACACAGATTGTCACACCTCCTGCCCAATCCCCTGGCCACTGATGCCCAACCCTGGGCTCTGTCCCTGCTCTTCCCATCCCTCCCATCCCAGGCCTGTTCAGCTGGCCAAGTGAGCTGCCATCGCCATGGGTCCAAATATCTTCCAACCTGGTGGCCGCTTCCCTTTCCACACACAGTGGCACAGTGGATGGCCAGGTGGGCCCAAGCTCTGCCCGTGGGGAGAGTTTCCCTCCTTAGCCTCCTTAAAGGGCAGCCCAGTGAGCTGTGGCATGGTGGCCAGGCAGTCGGGCTGGGCCTGCAGATTTCATGGACCGTTGGTGGACCAAGGCCGGGCTTCTCCCTCCTCCAACAGTTCCCCACGAGCCCCTCCATCAGGCCATGTGTGAGCTGAGGGGCGCAGGTACACCATGGAGGCGGCAGGGGTACTGGGCGGCACGCAGCTCGCTTGGGCCTCTACTCCTGCTCCGCTGGCCCCAGACGGACACTTCCATCTGTGAGGGATTATTTCTGCATCCCCAACCTTGTGACTTGTGGGTGTGACAGACTCAGCTCATCCTGCGCAGGTCCAGACGCAGGCTCAGGTGTCCCCTCGGTACCGGAGCCCAGGAGCACGACTGCAGCGGTTTCACAGGAGGCACGGAACTCTGTGGCTTTGTTCCCGAGTCCCAGGACCTGCACGGGGATTCAGACGTAGGGGCTTGCCATAAACACAGCATTTTCTCCCACCTCTGACACTAATAACACAGCCTGGCTGGTTGCACCGCCTGAGTCACAGGGCTGCTGGCCCCGCAGCCTGGCCCTGCTGCAGAGCCCCCTCTTGCTCTGGGCTCAGTCCGAGCTGGTGGCTTCTCATGTCACCAGCACAGGCTGGCGCCGTCTTCCCTGTGTGGGACGCACCGGAGGCCTGCCCGGCATCATCTGTCTTCATGGTGGGAGACGCAAGATGCAGTAACTGGTCCTTTACTCCAGATGGGAGGTCCCAGTGTGCTCCTGGTTATGGGACCTCCAGATAATCTTATCAATGGCAATTCTCTGAATCTTCCTAATTATAATTGGGAACCAGGAACATGATCACCAGGGGTCCTGCACCCACTGGGCCCACTGCAAGCCAGTCCTTGCCGCAGCTCTGTTGCGTGGCCCCTGTGTACCCCCACTTCAGCAGGGGGCTGTGGTGGCACTTTGGGTCTGTAGATAATCAGTGTCAGCTCTAACCCTGTGTCTCCCATCCTTAAAATGCTCGGCAGTTCCCTCTCCCCAGTACACGGTTGCCCAGGCAACTGTGGGTCTCTTCGGGGAAGGAACGGGAACAGCGTTACCAAGGTCAGGGGCCACAGCATCGTCGTGTGGTCTTTCCTCCCGAGGACCCAGCCTTCTCCTCAGTTGACAGGTCCAGTCCGGAAACTGGCTCGGGTCCTGAAACTGAGCAAAGGCTGTCACTTTTTAATAGGGCACCTGCCCTTGCCTCTCAGATCACCCATCCTGTTTTCTTCTGGTGGCCGGAGCAGCGCGGTGCCGGTGCTGCCTCCGCGTGCGTTCCGTCTCTGGGACGCTGTGTTCTGTTAACCATCTTCGCGAGCTCTGCCGGGCGGAACCCCCGGCCACCATTCTGACCTTTCTGCTCGCCACGGTAATTACATCATCGGTCTTCTGACAGTTGACTCTGACACCGGCTGTCTCAGTCCATTTGGGCTGCTATAACAAAATGTCACGGACTGGGCGGCTCATAAACAACAGAAATTTACGCCCCACAGTTCCGGAGGCTGGAAAGTCCAAGGTCAAGGCAGATCTGGTGAGAGTCGACCTCTGGCTCAAGACGGTGCCTTCTTGCTTTGTCCTCATGTGGCAGGAGGGGTGCGGGGTCTCTCTGGGGCCTCCTTATAGGGCTCTGATCCCATTGGTGGGGCTGCAGCCCCATGACCTAACCACCTCTCAAAGGCCCCGCCTCCTGATACCATGGAAGTTAGGGTTTCAACATGTGGATTTGGGGCAGGGGAAGAAGTTACTTCCTCCCTCCACAATTCTGCACATAGGACTGGATTCTGCAAATGCTTACCCAAGCGGACGGAGACGCAGATAGGATAAAGGCGAACATTTGATTTCCGGAACACGTAATTCCTGGCGCAAGCCCCTCCTGAGCCCTCTGCCCCAGTGCCGTGCCCTCTGGCTTGTAATGATAAAGACGTATTTCTCATCCATGCTCCTCGTCCTCTGCCGGAGTCTGAGCACTCTTCTTCAACTCTGAGGTCCAAGCTGACGGAACGGCCACCACTCGGAGGCTGGACAGACCGTGCACAGGGAACAAGAGCGCTCACAGCTTGCTGGCCATAGCTGTCACCTGGCCCCACCCAGCCGCAAGCAGGCCTGGGAGCTGCGCTTGTGGGAGGGGCAGCGCCAGCGTCTGGAGTCAGTCACCCAAAGGGATTTCCTTAGAAGGAGGCAACCCGGGGTTGGTGTGACTTCTCAGGCAGAGCCGGTACTGGGCAGGATCTCAACACGATACCGTGTAGCGGCAGTGAGAGCGGCCGTCACTGCCTGGCTCCCAGGCTCCAGGGCGCAGCTTTAACATTTCACTCTTAATTACGATGTTTTCTGTAGGCGCGGGGGCATATGCTTAGTCAGATTAAGGAAGTTCCCTTATAGTCTAGTTTGCTGAGAGCCCTTTTGTGTCTTTTTTCCAAAATTTGTTTTTAGAGACAGGGTCTTATTCTGTAGCCCAGACTGGAGTGCAGAGGAGTGATCACAGCTCACTGCAGCCTCCAACTCCTGGGTTCAAGCGATCCTCCTGCCTCTGCCTCCCGAGTAGCTGGGACTGCAGGCATGCGCCACCACACTCAGCTAATTTTATTTTTTGTAGAGATGGGGTCTCACTATGTTGCCCAGGCTGGACTCAGACTCCTAGGCTCAAGCGATTCTCCCACCTTGGCCTCCCAAAGTGCTGGGATTACAGGTGTGAGCCACCATTTCCTGTCAAGAGTCCTTTTTTCAAAACAATCACAAGTGTGTGTTGACATTTTTTCATGCATTTTTCCTTATCTGAAAAGATTTAATCAATTCTTTAATGATCATAGAACTATTCAAATTTCATATATTATTGCGTTAGTTTTGGTAAATTATTTTTTCTAGGACTATTTCTATTTTCTCTGTATTTTCAAGTTTCCTGGCACAAAGTTGTTCATAAAATTGTTTTTATTTTGTCTGCAGTGTCCGCAGTGATGTCCTTTAGTGTCTGCAGTAATGATGTCCTTTAGTGTCCACAGTGATGTTCCTTAGTGTCCGCAGTGATGATGTCCCTTAGTGTCAGCAGTGATGTCCCTTAGTGTCCACAGTGATGTCCCTTAGTGTCCGCAGTGGTGATGTCCCTTAGTGTCAGCAATGATGATGTCCCTTAGTGTCTGCAGTGATGTTGTCCCTTAATGTCCACAGTGATGATGTCCCTTAGTGTCCAGAGTGATGTCCCTTAGTGTCTGCAGTGATGATGTCCCTTAGTGTCCACAGTGATGTCCCTTAGTGTCC
>NW_012152441.1:600978-630235 GCF_000956105.1 Propithecus coquereli
AAGTTCTGCTTTTATTGTCCTTAGTTTCCACTGGTTCTCGCCCACGTTGTCTTCTCTTTGAGTGTTTGCTTATTTTAGATTGTATACTAGACATTGCATTTGGAAAAAATATTTCGTAGGAATCATTTGCTGCTAAAATCTTTCTCTGAGAACTTTTCATAACTGACAAGCACCTGGGCGTATCAGCAATCTGGAATCATCCTAAGCTAATTTAGGAATTGAGATTTTTCTGGAACATCCAGATATTTGAAAATTGAGCTCAAGTTCTTGTAAGGGCTTGTTTATTTCCCGTTCATCTTTTTTTCCTTAGGTGTCATTCTTAGAGGTCCTAGCCCAAAGAAGGAAGGTTGCTAAGACCCCCCACACCTGGAGGGTCTTGGGCTCTCCATCTTGCTTTTGTCCCTACAGGATGGCACAAAAGTGCTGCTCCGCCTCGGAGCATCTGTTCCGGGACTGACAGACACTCCCCAGGGAAAACCTGCCCAAATGCCGGGCTCGTCCCCACTCAGAACCTCTGTCTTCTTCCTGATGTTGGCACAGTGGGTGTTTTGTTTGTTTCGTTTTGCTTGTTTTGTTTTTGCTATCTTATTGGCCCATCAGTATTCAAGAATATTTTTAAAAATATTTAATTCAAATGTCTCCCGTTGTCCTCAGAGGGAGGGGTGGTCCCAGTTGCTCAGTGCCCTGTTGCTGGAGGCAGAAGCCGTTACAGTTGTTCTCAGCAGAAATTCCGTAGTAGCTCTCGCCTCTTCTGACACCAGCAGGCCGTGGCTTCCTGCCTGCTCGCTTTGACAGCCCGGCTGCGCTGTTCCACGCTGAATCCAAGTGGGAAAGTACTTCAGTCACACTTGGTAAAAAGTTCAGAGGCTCGAGCCCAGGCTGGCCGACACTCTGAACCGGGTGCCTTCTGAAGATGGCTTGTCGTGGCCATCTGGAGCCCGGGGTGTACAGCCCATGCACGACAGGCCAGCCCACAAGAGCCCTGCCACGGGGCTGCCCACAGAGGCCACAGCAGTGGCCTGAAGTCTGCATCGACGTGGAGCCCGGGACGCAGATGGGAGGAGACGCTAGAGGAGGAACCGTGCCCCTCTTTCCCAGGCACGAAGGGCCCGGGAGGGAGCGTCCCACAGGCCTTCCTGGGCGGCATTCACCAGCCTCTCTGGGTTCCAGGCTCTCTGCCTGCCTAGTCCACAACCTGCAGCGGCCTCCCTGGGGGAGGGTCTCCACCTGGCCTGTCCTCCCCCAGCACGCTCCACGCACCCCATTCGTCTAATGCTTCCCCGAGAGTAAACCTCACATTCCCTCATCGCAGGCCGCCTCGGCTCCGAGCTCAGGGAGGGGAGCAGCCAGGCCGCGTGTGAAGCTGGGAAACAGGCACCGTTGTAACAGGCGACACTATTGCTTCAGGCGGAGTGAAAACTTGCAGGGGAGTCACCTGGGGGAGAGGACAGGAGGGGAGTCTGTGCTTCTCTGGCCGGGTCCCTCCCTGGGGTCCTGCTTTCCCGCCCCCTCCATCCCTCCCTCCAATCTGAATCCCGAATCTCCCGGTCCAGCGGCTCCGGCGTCCGGCGTCGGTGCGGAATGGCAGAGCCACAGTGACAGGGAGACGGGGTGGGAGAGTCTGGCTGCTGCCCAGGCGTCTGGGCTGTCTGTGTTTACCAGTGTTTATAAACTGGGCGTCCAGAAGCCTGGGGTTCTCGGGAGTCACGTTTTTAAGATTTTTGCCTCAGATAAATCAAATTTTTAATATGCAACAATGTTGCTGCTTTTATCTTCTTTCTTTCCTTTTTTAAATCATCAGTTTAAAAATAATCAAATTCCGTCCCTGGCGGGTTTCAATTGCCTGCATTTTGCTCTGACAGGTGATTCCATTGCACTGGGCTCTTGAGCAAAGCAGACCACCTGCCTGGCCCTGTTGCAGCCACGAGGAAAGAGGAGCAAGCACACCCGGGAAGGCAGAGGGCGACTGAATTCCCCAGGGCGAGACAATCTCAATGTCGGTTAAGCCCGACCCTAAACCACCCGGCACAGTCAGTGGCTGCCCCGGTTTCTAGGTGAAGAACACGAGGCCCGAAGCCACGGCAGCCCCGGCTGCTGGTCTCAAGCTCAGCCCTGGCACCCGGCCAGCGGCATGATTTGCATTTCTCCATAAAACCTGTCCTCACGGCTTGCGGGGTTTGTCTGACCACAGTGTCTTTGATAGAAAGTCACACTCACCAAGGGGCTAGTGTAGGACACTCAAACTTTGGAATACTTTTTTTCCAAAAAGGGGCTTTACAGGGACGAAGTGACCGTTGGCATGTCTGACCCACTGCCGGTGTGGGCAGAGTGACTCCCAGATGTCCGGGTTTCTCAGCCCCACTTGGCAAATGCCAAGAGCACCGGAGAGAGGACGGCACACGCACAGGGAGCCCCTGCGGGCGGGACAGGCCTGCCCGGCCTCACGAGGGGTTGTCCCCAAATTGGGTCCACGTGGGGAAGGCTCCAGGTGTACCCTCAGACCAGCCCTGCCAAAGGACAAGCCTGTGCCAGCGCTGACCTGTCCCCGCGGGTCACAGAACCTGGGACCTCAGCTGAAAGGGCTCTGAGTGACTTCAGAGGGGGAGGCTGCCTGCCCACGGACCTCAGGGAAGCTGCTGGAGAGTCAGGGCAAGGCCGCCTGCCACCCGCCTGCAAGCCGTAGCCCGCACAGGCCACACACATGTAAACATGCACGCACACACGCACCACACACACACATGCTCACTACATATACAAACACACATGCACACACGCAACACACACCACACACATACACACCACACACATACACATACCACACATATATACAGACCACATGCATACATATACCACATATATAAACATGCCTACACACATGCACCACACACATACACACACCACACACATACACACACCACACACATACACACACCACACACAGACACACACCACACACAGACACACCACACACAGACACACAACACACACATACACACACTACACACATACACACCACATGCATACATATACCACATACACTTACCACAGATATAAACATGCCTACACACATGCACCACACACATACACACACCACACACATACACATACCACACATATATACACATCACATGCATACATATACCACATACACTTACCACATATATAAACACACCTACACACATGCACCGCACATACACACACTACACATACACACCACACACATACACACCACACACATACACACACTACACATATATACACACCACATGCATACATATACCACATACACTTACCACATATATAAACACACCTACACACATGCACCACACACAGACACACACCACACACACGCTCCTGGCCATGGCCAAGCCCGACCTTGCACTGGTCACTGACATTAGTGATTTCTCCAGCTCCGCCGGTGTCTGCCATCCCGACGAGGGCGAAGTCCCAGCCTTTTCCCACGTGGTTCTGTGGGGATACGAAGCGCGTAGTGGCGTTGGCCGCCCCGTGTCGCGAGCGCAGACCCAGCGCAGAGTGTTTGGTGAGTGAGAAGCAGCAAAGCTCCCCCCGGTGCAGCTGAGAAGCAGAAGCACCGAGATGACGCACAAAGAGCAGCCTCCGTGAGACAGACACGGCGCGGATCGGCCGCCCGCAAACCTGCCTGAGGCTCTGTGAGCAACCGCAAACTAAGCCGTCCAAAGTTCTTTTTAATCTTCGCTAATTTGATGGACAAAGACGGGGCCCATTCTTTCAATTTGCACATTTCAGACGTTTAGCTCATCCCCGTGTGCATAGCCACGGCGGAGGGCTTATTCCTCGCCTGCGCCCGGCCGCGTGGTTCGCCTGTGGGTCTGAAAGAGCTCTTTACGTGCACATATTGCAAACATTCCAAGGTCTCTGGCACAGCTGTTGGTGATGTTTTTTTCTAGATGTCCTATACCTGCCCCCGTGAGGGGCTCAGCAGAGGAGAGTGCTCTGCAGGGCAGCGCTGGTGGGGGTGTTCATGCACGGGAAGGACAGGATGACAGGATCCTGGAAAACAGGGACCGGTGGCAGCCACACACTGGGCTCCTCAGACCCGCAGACTGGCAGGCGGAGAATGGCACGGGCACCTGGCAGGGCAATGGCCCTGGTCGCAAGAAGGTGTGGGGCTGGGGCCGTGGCTGCGTATGGAGGAGGAGGAATCCCTTTGGCAGCCCTGTGACCCCCTGGGCATCTCTGGCTTCTCCCACGGCTAGATCCAGTTGTAAATGGACAGGTGCAGCAAGCACAGCCTGATGAGCGTGCAGTGACCCTCTCGGATGACAGTCTGGGCCACCCCACCCAGCAAGCCTCCCAGACCCGCAGAGGGGCCAGCCACGGATGTGGAACGTGTGGTCAAAGGGATCATGGGGACAGCTTTAGCCCCAGGAAGAGCCCCAGAGGTGGCAGCTGAGGCTTGTCACTCCAGCCCAGCTCTTTTAAGTGCTCTCAGAAATTGCGACCCACTAAAATCCTGGAGCACCGCAGGTGAGACGGAGAAATTCCACGCACGGTCCTGCACCACGAGGGGTGGGCCACGTGGACACTGCCGGGGCCGGCACATCCCCCTGCTCCTGTGGGCGCCACTAGTGGCGAAAGCTGACCCACCTTGGAAGGGTCACTCTCAGAGGGAGCCGCCTCACCCCAGGTGACGCCCCAGTCGGTGACTGGCTGACAGTTCCAAAGGTGCCTCTCGCCCCGGGGACCAGCTCGGGCAATTCCTGCTCCAGGGCTTGTCTGTGGGATCCGATCCTTGCCCGCTTCTGCTTCCCTGCCAGCTTCCGCCGAGCGCACGCACTCACACAGCAGCCCCTCCTAGAGAGCGCGGCCCTTGGCGCAGTGTGCACCGCGGCCGTTCTTCCTGAAATGTGGACGGATTTCTGCTGGTCTCGCCACGTGTCCCGACTGTTTCCTCTAAGGTGCAAATATTCAAAACCAGTTCGCTGTGGCGAACAGGGTCTCCCATGGTCCCAGAAATGGGCCAGGTAGAAACCCCGATGTTGAGCCCTAACAGGGGGAGGCCCTAAGGACCGATGGCCTGGTGGGCTCCCAGCAAGCACCTCGCACTAACCCTCCTCCCCGCCAAGAGCGCCAGGGCTTGCCGAGTGACAGAGCTCCACTTCCCTCTGCCCCCACGCTGCCGCCCCCAGGGTGTCAGAAATGCTCTCCCCACGCGGAAACAAAGCGGCTCCGTGCTCCTGACGTCAGGTTCTGACACAGTGGAATCCACAGCAGGAGGGAAGAGGACGAAAAGGGACATCTTGGCAAAACTTGGTTTTATTATTGGGAAGGAAAGTTATTTCCCAGAAATGCTCTGGTGACTTCTCCATGTGTCTCCCTGGCCAGCACTGGGTCCCCTGCTGACTTCCAGGCCACTCTCTGGGACAGGTGGACAGGACAGGTGGACAGGACAGGTGGACAGGACGGGTGGACAGGACGGCCACCATTGGTTTGAGCCAGAAAGCAGTTCATCCTGGGAGCGGGAAAATTGCTGCTCAAATGCAACAGAGGCTCGTTAGCAAGAGCACAGGGCCGGCGCCAGCAGCGTCTACGCCAGCCCTAAAGACAGGACAGATGCTAGAGCGGAGCGTGTCCAGGTGGAAGGACCTTTGGCGGGGCTGCTCTCACAGTCTACGTTCGAAGGTGATAGTTTCAGTATCTACAATAATTAATTGCTTGTTCACTGCCCAACATTGTAATTCACTCATTCTTTGAGCATTTGCTAAGTACTTATCACGGGTTTTTCAGGCAGTATTAGAGATACTCGTCTTTCTACCACCTGCTGTGAGCAACATCACCAGTAAGAAAACTGAAGCTCAAAAGGGAAGAAACAAGCTTCAAAAGAAATAAACATCCGATATGCGATTTAATACTGTCTCGCTAAGGTGGTGGCCCTTCATCAAGTCATTCTGTGTCCTTTTGTGGCAGACCGGGCGGCCTCTGGTTGTCGCGGCTGTTCTGTTCGCTATTCAAATGCCCTTCCTGGGGGTGGACCCCCGAAGCCGGGGAGCAAGACCCACCTGCCACCGCACAAGCCGAAGGGGAAAAGGTCAAGTTCTTCCCTGCTCCTGGACGCTGGGGTGTGGACTATCACAGGCGGGGAGCCAAGACGAGGCCATCTGGAGTGTGCACTGGGGAGAAGTGGCCAGAGAGGCCGAGGGTGGTCCCAGAGGAGGCTGACCCGACAGCAAGGGTCCGCTGGCAGCAGCATTGGCACAGACACCCGCCGTGGAGACCCGACCTGCTCGCAGCAGCGGGGCCCGCCCGGGTCCCTGCCCTTCCCGCAGCCGCTCCTCCCTGTGCCTCGAGTGTGCCTGTGACAGAGGGGGAGGCAGGTTCTGTCGCTTCAAAGCGAGACTCCAGGCCCCACCCCTGGCCGCACACCGGGCAGGCACCCGGCTGTGCCGTGACTGCAACGTGGCCGATGCCCCTGACCGGTGTCAGCTCTTCACGGGCGCAGTCTGGTCAACGTGCCAGAATAATCGGCCGGCGTTTATGTCCAGGTTTCAGACCAATCTTGAGACCATGGTCGATGTCTGTGACCCTCAGTGGACACAGCGCAGAGAGATTTTTGTCACACAGGTCCCTGCATTTGACAGATCATCATTTCATCTGCAACCAGCAGTCTGCGTGGGCTGTTAGAAAGGGGGACAGACGGTGTCCTGAAAACTTTCCACACACAAATCCTTGCCATTCCACAAGACGCGTTCCACTCTAGCGACGCCCTGGAAGAGCATAACTTGCACAGCATGGCTTCGCGCAAAGCTGGCTTAAGGACTTAAGTGGTGATTCGAAGTGGGTTTCACCCCATGAGTCCATTTGAAAAGATCTTCAGGGGCTTCCAAATCCCTCCCTCAGGGAGCAACTTACACTCGAAGCCGGGGGGCCCCAAGCCCAAGGCCGCCACCCAAAACAAGCCCGGCCCCGGCAACAAAACACCCCCGAACAACCCCCGGGCCCCCCCACCACCTCCCCCGCCCACGACACCCCACCCCCACTCTCGGTCCGTGGAAAAATTGTCTTCCATGAAGCCAGTCCCTGGTGCCAGAAGGGTTGGGGACCGCTGCTGTGCACCATTCACGGACAGCAACTCTCTCTTTCGGTTAATTCGATTCGTGTCATGGTGTATCCAGACAAAACAAACCCTTTAGGTTACTACGAGTTGCTGTCCTTAAAATGACTGGGCCTCATACCCAGACAGGACCTCACAGAGAATTCGCGAGTGTGCATGTCAGCAAAAATCCCAACAATCCCGTTAAACCACTCAGACCTCTGCGACTGGGAAAGTCTCCTCGTCAGTCCTCTGGGGGCAACCGCCCCTCTGTCCCCACGGCCGCAGAGCCCACGGTCTCTTGTCCTCTTAGGGCAGTGCTCAGACTTGACCTGGGGACACCGTGGGTGGCCTACAGCAGAGACGCCCTACATGACAGTGATTCACCCAAAGCAGAACGTCTAGAAAGCCGCCGTCTCTGTCCAGGTAGCCCCAAGGTGAAGGGGGATTGAGCCGCGGCTCACTGGAACCATCGTCCATTTGAGCTGACAAAGACAGCTCGAAGCTTCCTGAAATGCGCCATCACACACAGCTCAAGGCAGATAACCTTTTTATCCCCTGCACTTTTACGCTGTGCGTAAAGCTAGTGAAAAATGTGATATCCATTCCTTCCTCAAAAAGATTATAAGGCACCGGCCCTGGCAGCAGAAAACGGGCAGAAATAACAGATTTCAGAAATCAGCGTAAACCTCTGTTCCAAGGCGTACCGTCTTCCGCACAGATGAGCTCGAGCACATCCAAACGTGTATACCGTCTCCCTTTGTATCAGCAGTCTAATGAGAAGCGATTAAATGCTAAAAATATGAAAATGTCTACTGTTAAAACACAAAGACGTTTCCAAAGACAGCCGCACCTGTCGCAGCGCAGGGCGTGCGTGCGCTTGGGCATTCGCCCAGCTCTCACTGTCAGCGATTCACGGAGCTGACTGTAAACAAAAATGGCACAAATCGGTCGTGAGACACCTGGTCTCTGTCCTCGGGCAGCTCGCACGGTCCTGTTACCCAGGATGGGCGACGTGGCGGCACTCTGTGTGGTTTGGGGCAGGTGGATGTTTCATTCTCCTTCACCATAAACAGGGAGTCCCGCACTCTCTCCGGACAGTGCCATTTGGTTCTGCGCAGATGCTCTGACCCCCACTCCCCGCCCCAGGCCGCCTCCCCTTCTCTTCTGCCGTCAGCGCGGCTGAGCCAGACAGAACGCTAAGTGTCAGACGCCAGAGAGCAGGAAGGCCACTCCCAGCCTCACCCCAGCGCCTCTGGACTGGTGGTGCCGCCACCACCTGTGCATTTCCCCGAGTCTCAGCGCCTCTCATGCGCCGGCTCAGGCGGAGCTGGAATCGTCTGTCTCCGAGTCTGTCTCCGAGTCTGTCTCCGCGCTAGACCCCGCGCTCTGTGCGGGTGCGCTGCGGTTACCCCCCATCCCGAATAACGCCGCCGACCGAGCGGCTGAGTGAGCGGGTGGCGCGTTGGCCCGCTTGCTCTCATTCCACAAAGGGCGCCGCACAGAGGCCTCAGGGCCAAGACTCAGCCGCCGTAACACACTCCTCCCCGTGGAACTTTGAGACGCAGCTGCCCGCCACTCCCGGGCTCCTATCGGCTAGTGACGGAGCTCAGTGAGGGACAGGCCACCACCGTGGCGGAAATGCTCGCCGGCATCACCTCTCTCCCTGTCGGCACGTGGGGCAGGAGGAGTCTTTCGGAATCCGGCGACAGGTGCCTCTCATTGGGAGGCTGGTGTCACCTCTGCCCCCAAGACACTGCTGACTCTATTCACTCATTCCTTAAAACAAAAATTGAATTCCTGTTACGTGTCTGGCGTCAGGTGAATAGGACAGAGTCCCAGCCCTCGAGGAGTTTAGAGCCCAGTAGGGGATAAAGGACGCCAGGCTCTGCTGTGCCCACAAGGACAGACGCGCCCAGAGAGCAGGAGAGTGACGAGGCCTCTCCCTCCGTTCCGCCGGTCAGCCTGCTACGCTCCCCGCTCTTCCACTCAAGGCCACTTGGCTCTTGTTCCCACACGAGCTGTGCTTCAAGGACTGGGGTCTTTAAAAGTCCGCCTCTTCTATTCCAATTAAGCTTCTGTCATCTGCGTTGCCATTTTGGGACAAGCTGTCAGTCACCGCTTCCCTGGGATGCACGTGGATATGCACCAGCCACCGCAGGGACAGCTGGATACATGACTGACATCACAGCGGAGCTGACGCGGCTCGTCTGCTTGGTGCCGTAGCGGTGGCACCGGCCCAGTCCGGTTCTTCGCTTCCTAACCTGCCCTTACGCAACCACCCACCTTTCACGTGGCCGGCAAGCGGCCTGGATCTTCCTGGTCAAAGGGCAGGGGCGTGGGGTTCCCACTGAGCCTTGCTGGGGGGCCCAGGCCGCAGGGAGGCCCTCGCCAGCAACCCGTCTCGGCCCAGCTGTGTTCTGAAACCAGGAGGTTCCGTGCAAGCGCGAGAGCCTGCGTGGCTCTTCCGCCTGCGGGTCCAGGCCCAGCCCGAAGGCTCTGCTTCACCCGGTCTAGTTGGGGCCCAGGCGGCGGCACTTTCTAAAGCTCCCAGCAGAGACCCGCGGGCACTCCGAGTTCAGAGCCCCTCTCTGCGGGAAGGGCTTTTCCAAGCTGAGGACGAGGAGCCCTAAACAGTCTCCTTCTCGTGGGCCCAGCTTCTCTCCAGGGCCGGAGCACATTCCTAAAATCATCTTTGTTCAAATTAAAATCCTGACTTTTTCTGAAATTCTTGAAATAATTTAGCTTATTTCACCTGAGAAGCTATTATTTCTTTTCCAAAACAATATAGTAAATGGCTGGTTCTCATACCCGCCAATGTATTATGTAAGGTAAAGTCGTACATAAACTAGACACTCAAGCTAGTCAATGTCATAGCAGCAACGGGCGTGAGCCGCCCCTGCCCGGCTGTGGGTGCCAGCGTGGCATGGACGGGGTCTGCTCCACGTTGCGCGGGGCAGGGGAGCCTGGCTGGGCACCGGCCGTCTAAGTGCCCCCAGACCCTATAAACCCGGTTCTGGGAGTGTCCTCCCAATTCCACAGTGAGATGCGATACAGAGCAGCTCGGCCCCCGTCATAAGCAGGGACATTGATATCCTGTCCATGACGGAAGCTTCCTGAACACGGAAAACACCATACCCTGCCGTGGGCGGAAGTGTGTCCCCCCAAATTCGTATGTGGAAGCCCCAAGCCCCAGTGCAGCTGTGTTGGAGCAAGGACGTCATCCAGGTTACATGAGGTCATCCAGGTGAGGCCTCGGTGACAGGACTAACGCCCGGACGAGAGGAGATGCAAGAGCTCTGTCTCTCCGCCACCAGGACACCGCAGAAGGCGGCCGTCTGCAAGCGGGGCAGGCCCTCCCCGGGACGCAAGCTGCCGACACCTTCATCTGACGCTTCCGGACTCCGGAACTGAGAGAAGATACGTGACTGTCATTCCAGCCAGCAGCGTGCGGTGTTCGTCACGGCAGCCGGAGCTGTCTCAGGACACACCTTGACCCCCGTCCTCCCTCCCCGCCGGCAGTTCTCTCTCCACCACAGGGTCAGAATCGTCAGGCAGGAGATTCAGGCTCTCCCAGGCCTGGCTCCTGCCACCTTTCCGGTATTATGGCCCCAGCCCACCTTCAAAACCCAACGGTCTGGCCAAGCCGGCCCACACGGATGGCAGACTCACAGAGGGACCGAGGCACGTGGGGGTCCCGAGCAGGGTGCACGCGCAGTGCCTTTTCCCGCGACGCTGATGGGGCCCGAGGGATGGAGTGACGAGCCGGGCGGGCATCAGCCTCGGCAGTGCCAGCCTGCAGGCCCGGGCCTGTCGCTCCCGGAGAGCCTCTCCACTGTCTTCCTCAGGTGAGCACCGCCAGCGGCAGGGGGTGCGTGTGTCCTAAGGTGAGGGTGTCAGATGTCACGTCTGCTCTCTAGAGTTCAGGTTTCCATGAGAGCCTCACTTTGCCTTCTAGGTCCCTGAATTATTTATTCGTGTATTCGTTTTTTTGTTTTACGTATTTAGTTACCCAGCCAGCATTTGCTGAGGGGACACTGTGTGGGACGCGGGGTGCAGCCGCTAGCCGGGCAGAGCGAGCCCCATCCCCGGGAACCAAGGCCCGAGCGGTCGATGAGGTTGTGGCAGAAACAGAGAAGGAGTAGCGAGCGCCCTTCCGGGAGACGCCTTTCCTGTCATCTCGAGGCTCCATCCAGAGCAGGCCCTGGAGGTGGACTTCGCATCCGCGCCGGGGCAGCTCTGGAGCACAGAGCACGGGTCTGTCTCAGCTCACGGGGGCTGGTCCCGGAAGGCTGCCGGAGCCGCTCCCCGCCGTGCTTCAAAGCTCTGCGCTGAGCCCTGAGCCGCAGGCGTCACGGTGCAGAGCCGGCGCTGCTGAGGGGCTGCGAGGCCGAGAGTCATTCAGAAAAGAGGGGTCCCAGTTCCACCTCTGTGGACGTGACTCGGATTTGAGGAGGACACCGGCTTTGGCCCGGGCGAGATCGCCGGCAAGGAGGTGCCACCGGGCAGGGACGTCGCCACCTTTTTCATCCGAAAGTGATCCCTGCAAGTGAGCGCTGCTTCCTTCAGCTCGGAACTCCGCTTCTCCTGTCTTTATTTCTTGGGTGCCGTACCGTTTGACAGGTGTAGGCGGGAAGAACAGACATTTCTGCACTTCACACGTGGCTGCGCGACCCGCTTTGCTCCCGCCCGCGATTCCCGGCGGCGGCGGCGGCGGCGCCTGGCTTGCCCTACCTGTCTGCTGCTCGTCTGCAACTCAGTGCTCTCGGCTCGCCAGTGAGGGGCGGGCCAGCCTCAGCTCACCCTCTTCCCACCAAGAAGTGACACTTGTTTGGGACGAGGAAGGACTGGCTTGAAGCCACAGAGCCAGTTACAGGCAAAGCGGGAAGCAGAACTTCTGCTTTAGGCTCACATCGTGCCCGGATAGTGCATTGCTTTCTGTTCCGTTTTTAGAGCTTTTTCCATCTAATTCAACCGTTTCTATTAGTAACATATCTGGGCTTGTGTCTACCATCTCACTCCAGAGAGAGACATGTCTCCTACTGGTTCTGCCGGAGACCCCCGGCTGATGCTCCCCCTGTGCCAGCAGGAGGGCAGATCTGTCCCCTCCATGATGAGAGGGGCTCCCCATAATTCACCTGCCACCAGGCCGTCAGCGCGTCCCGGGGACAGAGTCACCAGGCCAGGCACTCGGCAGCAGGACCAGAGCAGCTTTGGTGAACCCCTGCACGGCCTCCATCGTGCGTGTAACGCGGACTTCTCGTGACTCCCCCACTGGCCAGGAGAAACGAGAAGGCATTTCCCAGGCAGTAGCTGCACAGCAGGCGCAGGGGCTGTGCCGACTTCTTCCAGTGAAAATGCTACCTGGAGCCACAGGTGGGATCTGCTGTCACCGTGATCATGTCCACGAAAATCCACCGTCAGGCTCTGGGATCCGGCTGACTTCTGCACCAACTAAGAGGGGAGCTACATTGCCTGGTGTACACCCCTCCTCAGCACACACCGCTTGGGCGTACCCCTGACCCCAGCATTTCTCGTCTGTGCTGCTGCCCTGGCATTTTGCAGTTTCCCCTGGGAGGCAGAGCTGGGTTTGGTCGGTTATCTTGGGTGTGATGTGAAGGGCGGTTCCAGGGCTTCTGTTACGGGCTGAGTGTTTGTGTCCCCTCCCACTCATACACAGAGAGAGAGAGAGAGAGAGAGAGAGAGAGAGAGAGAGAGAGAGAGAGAGAGAGAGAGAGTTTCCTCACTATGTATCTCGTAGCAGGCTGCCCACCTTTTCCTAGCGACCTGGTGGTCACCAGCCATTGCCGCAGACCCCTGCTGACCCAAACCTTCCAGCGCCCAGCCTTGCGCATTCTGGTATGGACGTCACCTCCTCTTGCCTCTGACCAGCCTCCACCACTCCAGGAGACTTCTGGGAAATGCAGAGTCACGGGCCCACCCAGGCTGCTGTGGACTGTCCCTGGGCCCAGGTCTGGGCCAGCCAAAGACTCCCAGAGGCTTCAGTCCACCCATCTAACTACTGGCTCTCGGCCCTGGTTGTCCTGACAGCCACCTGGGAAATGTCTAAAAGCCCCAGTGCCCCAACCCTGCCCCAGACAAGTGAATCAGAACCTCGGGGGTGGGATTCGGGCATCAGGAACTTATCAGGCTCTGCAGGGAGTTCCCACAGCAGAGAAGGCCCAGCCCCGGCATCACAGCCTGGGTCCCCATAGCTTTCCCACGTCGGAGGATGCAGCCCTGTCTAGCCTGGCGCCCCAGTCTTACCACCTAGATCCCCTCACACGTGCAGCCCTGGGGTTCCCGCTGATGCACCCATTAGGATCCTGCACCCTTGTGGTGGGTGGGCCGCCTCCTCCCACTCCCGCAGGTCTGTCCCTCCCTGTCCCTCGGGGCCATGGCGAAGCCTAAGCCCAGCTCCTCCTGTCTCCCAGCGCCTGGTCCCCAGCCCAGCGTTGCCCTGGGAAGCCGCCAGGAACGCAGACTGTCCGGCGCTCCCTAGGCCTACTGCGTGGGAACCCGCCCTTTATCAGCATGGCCTGGGGATCTGTGGTTCCAGTTTGAGAAGGGGAGCGCTGGTCGCACTCCCATCCAGGCCTGGTGAGAGGGAGGTGGTTTGGGGTGATGAGGAGAAGAGGAGAAGCAGTGTCGGCGGGTGAGGGCCCCGGCCCGGTTGAACGAGGAAGGAGGCTGCCTCGGGAGGCAAGAGAGGCGAGGGGAACTTGGGAATTCAGAGTATCAGCTCAGATGCTCAAATGGGTCATCCATGTTGCAGGGGCCACTCTTCACCCGCCAGTGTCCTTGTCCCAGCGAGGAGGTCTCAGCCTCAGCACGGTCCACACCGCAGCCAATGACTCTGTGGTGGGGCTGTCCTGTGCTTTGCGGGCGCTTAGCAGCACCCCTGACCTCTACCCACTAGATGCCAGTAGCTCCCTCCCAGCTGAGATGGCTCCAAATACCCCCAGACATTGCCCACGTCCCTTGGGGGTACCACCGCCATGGCTGAGAACCCCACCATACCCTGAGACCTGACGGAGCTAACAGTTGGCCGCCCATGTTGGTCCCAGCAACGCCTCCCCCGTGACTGTGGGAGATCAGGGTCCTTCGGAGCTGCCCCTCTGTCCCCAACTACACGTCCAGTCACTCTGATTCTCCCTGCTCCCGTGGGTGGAAGAAGCCAGGAGACCCAGCTCTCCTCAATCACAGCTATCGCCATAGCAACCCTGGCTTCTCTCCTGAGCCTTGCCCTCCCTGAAGCCATTCCACACTGGCGCGGTGATGATCTGAGTCACTGAGATGCCACTTTGCCACTGGTCACCCCATCCCCTACCCCCAGCAGGAGGTTGTTCTGCCACCGAGTTAGGCCTGAGCCCACAGGTAGGGCCTGTTTGCCAGCCACTCCTTGTACCAAGTACCCATCAGCTGGATTCCAGCAGGAAGCAGAGCTAGAATTAGTGTCCCTTGGGGGAACCTGGGGAAGGACCATTACAGAGAAGTGGGCAGGGTGCTGGGGGAACCTGAGGGATGGTGCAGTGACCTGCGCTAGTCACAGGGGAGCTATGACCACCCTGGGGGCAGAGGCTACGAGGACCTGAATGAAGGGTCGCATCAGGAGGCCGCAGTTGAGGGAGAGCCAGCCAGAGGTAAGCGCCCAGGGAATGAGGACCCATCACTGCCTCACCCTCCAGCTCCCGCCAGGGCCCCCATTGGCTGAGCCAACCAGAAGCTACAGACCAGGGGCCTGTGAGTATGTCCACATGGCCAACCGAGGGCAGGCGAGCTGGGGGAGAGTGGACCTGGAGGGGTTCGCCACATCCCCCATGGGGTCCACCCATCACCAGCTGCTCCCACCTCACTCTCCCTCTGCTCAGAGCTGGCTCCTTTTCACTCAGGCACAAGCAGAGGCCATCTCCCTGGAGGCCTTCCTGGCCTTTTACCAACAGTAGTGACCTCCAACCCCCAGAGGTAAGCCTCTTGCCGGCAGAGACCTCACGCTCCTAACACCTGGAACAGTGCCTGTCACAAAATAAGTACTCAATGAATGTGCGTCCACCGTCTGCTAGGCTTCTGTGATTAAATGTACTGACATTTACCTGATCTAAACCAAGCATCTTTACTTATTAACCATCCATCCACACATTTATGCATACATGTATCCATCCAGGCATGCACAGATACATACATATATACATAGATCTAAGCATTCACGAATCTATCTATCCATCTTTCCATCCATCCCTCCATCCATCATCCATCTATCCATCCATCATCTATCATCCATCTATCCATCCATCATCCATCTATCCATTCATCCATCCATTATCCATCTATCCATCCATCCATCTATCCATCCATCTATCCATCTATCCATCCATCCATCCATTATCCATCTATCCATCCATCCATCCATCTATCCATCCATCCGTCTATCCATCCATCATCCATCTATCCATCCATCCATCCATCTATCCATCCATCATCCATCTCCATCCATCATCCATCTATCCATCCATCTATCCATCTATCCATCCATCCATCCATTATCCATCTATCCATCCATCCATCTACCCATCCATCATCCATCTATCCATCCAATCCATCTATCCATCCATCTCCATCCATCATTCATCTATCCATCCATCCATCTATCCATCCATCTATCCATCCATCATCCATCTATCCATCCATCCATCTGTCCATCCATCCATCCATTATCCATCTATCCATCCATCCATTTATCTATCCATCCATCTCCATCCATCATCCATCTATCAATCCATCTATCCGTCTATCCATCCATCTATCCATCCATCCATCTCTTCATCCATCCATCTATCCATCCATCCATCCAGCATCCATCTATCCATCCATCCATCTCTTCATCCATCCATTCATCATCCATCTATCCATCCATCTATCCACTCATCCACTTAAGACAGCTTCTCCTGTTCCTTTCATGACCAATAGGATCCTATCAGGTGCCCATGACTTATAACATTAACCTCATTTTTAACTCCTCCCCTGGCTGCTTCTCTCAGAGACTGCACGGAGAAACACACAGAGTGACACAGGACGCAGATACTGAGACCAAGCAAGTCTTGCCTGTCATTAAGCTCTGCATAGACCATCTCCTCACCTGTGCATGGGCCTCGGTGAACAGAGAAGCCCTAACTGATTGTAGCAGTTTTTCTTATTCAACCCTCAGTTAAAGCGAAGAACAGAATGCAGAGAAGGTTAGAGAACCAGTCCCTGGTTTTCATTTCGTGTGTTTAAAGACAATTTTTCCTTTCTCTTAGGTAGCTAAGTAGATTTAACAATGATTCATTAAAGCTCTGTCTGCAGAACATCAAATCAGTCAGTGGAAAGGTTTAAAATCAGCCAAATAACTAGGTATTTGCTCCACAGAGCGACAAATCAGCACCGTGGCCAGCTTTTCCATTGAAGTGAGTAGTTATTTCGCATTCCGTGACACCAATGATGTGGCAGAGCCCACTGCGCCACGTGTTAGTGGCACTGTGACACACCACAACTCAGGGAAGGAGTTTCCCATGGAAACTTGCGTAATTTCCGAAGAGGTTTGTCTCTTCCAGTTTTGTGCCGTTTCACACACCGTTGTCTTTTCTTTGTGAAACCTGGAGAGTGAGCGCAGGCCAGCCTACCAAGCCCAGCGGTCAAGCAGGACAAATGACCGACTGGCTGCAAGCGCGGGTTGGTGTCATTTTTCACTGTGCGCATAATCACATCAAGCCCGTGTGCCTGATAACGGCATCTCCTAAAGAATCAATCTGAGATGCAAAATAAGAAAAATGAATGTTTCCAAAATATTGAAGGGCTGTGTATTTTCCTAGCTGCCTCTGATGGGCCGCGCCTCCTTCCCAGAACTGGCACAGCGCTGAGCTCTGATCTCACTTGCAAGTTCTGATTAGAAGCGACATCTCCTAGACGGGAAAGGAGCACGTGACCATGAGGCGCTGCCGCGTTTGGTCGTACGCAGGTTCTCTTCACTCTCTCGGCAGTCTGCAGGGGATAGCTCGGGTGCCAACACAGAGATGACGCCGAGGGTCGGGTCACGTGAGGACTTCACATCTTCCCTGCTGTGTAGCGTTGGGCTGCCTTTGAGCAAAACACTCAGGCCAGCTCTGCTGACCACAAGCCACAGGCAGCGAGGCTTCTGGCCACAGCTGCAGCTCGTAGCGTGGGACAACCACAAGCTCACACGCACAGCCCCGTCCCAGGGGGACACAGTGAGCAAGGAGGGTGTCGGTGCCGCCCTAGTGGGAACCCTGTTCTAGGGGTTCCCTAGACCCACATCCAGTGCTTTAGAAATGCTATTAACGTCACCAGGTGGGCTCTGGGGGCCCAGCCCTTGCTCCCCCAGTCCGGCTTGGGGACTTTTCACTTTGGTTGAGGGGCAGGACAAGGGCTCCCTCTCAACATTTCGTGCTGGAACCCATTTTAACCTTGGGCCTCTCGTCGAGACGGTCACCGCTTAACTCACAATTAAGTCAAGCGCTTCCTCGCCCGGCACCTGGAGAGCGTGTTCTTTCGGGCCATCTCCAGGTTACGATTTCCTCCGGCTGGTCTTTACTTACGTTCTCACAGCCCGCGCTGGTCTGTCAGGCTCTACTTCCCTCCCGCACGTGGCAACGTCCTTCCCTTATCTCCGCGCTGCAGCAGAGCCGCCGCGGTGGCCTGTGCCCAGAGGGGACTCTGTATCCGCGCAGCCCGGAGCGAACGTTCGGCGGAGGAGCAGCGCGACTGCCCGTGAATTTCACAGCTGAAAGCTAACTCCTCAGTCACAGCTGGGACTCGGCCGCCATGCCAGGGAGCCACAGCCCAGGCCGGAGCAGGGCCCCACCCGGGGTCCCCAGGTGGAAACCACCACGCCGGATGCCCCCACCCCCAGGGCTGCTCCCCACACATCAGCACGCACGGACGCTGGAACCCCGCCACTCAGGAGGACGACAGAGGGTGGGCGCCAGGCCCTCACCGCTGGAGTGGGAGGTGACAGGTAAGCGCGGAGAGGCCGGGCGGATCCACGTGGCGATGGATCAGGACTGAAGGTGCCGGTGAGAACGCACGTCTGACTCACCACGCACGCAGAGGCCACGTGTGGAAACACCTACGGGTATGTGCACACACACATGTCAGAGCACACACGTGTTTTCTGCTCTGTCAGCTGAGAGGGCCAGAGGCCACGACGCCCAGTCGCGACAAGCACAGCTGGCGTTGGATCTCAGTCCCCAACACCCTCTCCGGGAACAGGAGGCGGGGTCCTCGGCAAAGTGGCTGACGCGAGGGTCGGGCAGGACATCACAGACAAGCGGGAGCATCTGCTGGGGTGGGGAGCGAGGAAGTGCTCAGGAAAACAGAGAAACAAAAGCCGCAAGGACGGGGGCATCGCGGAGGCACAGGAGCCAACTGCGGGAGCCCCCGCGGCCGAAGCTGGAGCCGCTGGAGCAGCAGGATAAATACGGTAGTGTCCGATTCTAAACCAAAGTGCCGCGTGAACACCGCAAGTCTGTGCTGATATAAGTAAGTGACCAAAGAGACAAACCCAGCAAGGACATCAGGAAAAACTAAGGAAATCTGAAAAACACATGGACTTCAGTTAATCACAACGTACGGATACTGGTTTATGACTTTTAGCAAATGTACCTGCTAGAGTCAGGTGGCAGTAACGGGAGAGCGGCGTGGCTTCTGTGGGAGCCTATGTACTCTCTTTGCAATTTCTCTGCAGATCTCACACAGTTCTAAAATACAATTTTATTTAAAAAATATAATGAGCTTATTGAACCTGTGACTCATGGACATTACTGCTCAGGCCGTGACCCGGGCGGATCGGCCAGAGCACCCAGCCCCTGCGGAAATGACTCACGCGGGACCCGGTTCGACCCCTCGGCCTCTCTCCAGAACATTCTCATCAAGTTCTCAGGAAATTATTCTTTCTGCCAGGGCTGCAGGCTGGTAGGACGTGAGTTCCGGGCAGCCAGCCAACCGTGACGCTGCCATGTGGGGACAGCCCATTAGGGCGACGGGGAGAGAGAGACTGAGTCTGAGTCCCCGGATCTGCTCACATCTAAAGCCAGATCAGCCCCCGGACTCAGCAGTTGTGAGTCAAAACATTGCCTTTGCCTAAGTCTATCTGAGTTGAGATTCCTTCACTTGCAGCTGAAAACTTTCTGACACACCCCGAATCTAAGAAATGCTGCGTTGGTCCTGTGTTTTAGGAAGGAAGGAACTTTGGAGAACCGTGTATTGTCTCGTCAAATAAGTAACTGAAATTTGTACTGGGAACCTCGTAGGTGAAAAGCTCGAATCTATTCACATTTGCTTCCAAAGCACCGAACTTCCCTGTGAGCAGTGGCCAAGCGCCCTTGTTCTTGGCACCTTGCTTATCACTGTTGTGGCTGAGGACTGGCTTGCCTTAAAATGAGAATTTAAAGCATTGTTCCTGCCATCGTGCTTAAAGTGTCACAACAGTGACAGCGACACCGGGATGTGTTTCTGAACTGCAGTTAAGGAGCTCCCCCTGCACAAATGTCAAATAAGCGTGGGCTGTGGTCACCGGGAAGACAGCCTTGGGAACGCTGGGCTGCCGACTCAGCACGACCCTCAAAGGTGGCAAGGAGTGATTTGGGAGGGAGGCCGCTCTGCGCCCAGCGCGAGTCTCCTGAAGGATTTAACCTCGCAACGGCTGGACGCAGTGGCTTGGAAGTGTCTCGGGGACACTGCTGGTTCCCTGGTGCGGGAGCAGAATTTCTTTAGTGTTCAACTTGCTCTGAAGGGGCCTCTTCGGCAATTTGAAAACCTACGCTCCCGGGGGGAGAGATTGCAACTGCCATGGCAACAGGGATGCGGCGCTTGTTAAACAGAAAGCGAAGCGCCCGGGGCTGCCGCGCAGGGCTTTCGTGTATTATAACAGAAAGCGGGACGGGGGCAGGGGACGAGCAAAGGCAGGATGAAGGCACCATGCGTGGGGGCTAGAAGCTTCCACACCATGTGCCAGTTCATCCCCGCAAAGACCCTATTATCCCCCTTTTCAGAGAAGAAAACTGAGGCTTAGGAAGGTTGAGCAATTTATCCAGTGTGGCCCAGCAAGTAAGAGCTGGATTTGGACCCCAGCAGACCAGGCCCCAGGACCCCCGGTCCAGCCACCACACAGGCCTCCTTGCGCAGGTGCCACCTGCATCTGAGTCAGCCCCGCTCACTCCCCAGCCTCCTGTCCTCCGGTCACACCTGGAACAGAACCCCGAATCCTGCAAAAACCAGCCCACCCTGGTCCTCAGCTGCTTCGGCCTCCTCTCCACCGTCTCCCCCAGCGCCCTCCACCTCGATGGCTCTCCTTTCAGCGTCTCCTCCTTCAGTTGCTTCCCGTCTCTGCTCAGACGTCGCCTCCTGCCTAATGCCTGCCCCACCACGATATCAAAAGTAGCAGCCCCAGGAATTCTCTTGCCCCTCTCTCTGCTTGGTTTTCCCCTTTATAGCTCTTATCTCTGCCCTGGCACTATATTAGACATCTGTCTTTTTTATTATCTATCCCCTCACCAAAATATAAGCCCCAGGTAGGCATTTGTTGCCTGTCTCTCCACCAGAATATAAGTACCAGGTGGGCAGAACTCTGCCTGTCCTATTTACTGATAGAGCTTTTTGCAAACCTCTGCTAGACACAGTATTGGTCACATGGGAGGTGGGGAGTGGGAGGACTTGCTCATTTACTTATCTCCCTCCTCTGTCTGCCCGTTCGCTCCTCAGGGCCAGGCCCAGCTGCATATATCTTTGCCCCAGCTCCTGTTTCCGACTCCCAGCTTCTGAGCCAGCACCTGCCCCTGATCCGGGCTCCGTGAGTGTTTTTGCCATCTTCTGAATTTGGGCCCAGCCCCGAGTTCCTGCCAGACCTCCTCCCTCATGCTTGGCCTATACGAAGTTCCGGTCAGACACCAGGCATCATGAGCTCATGCTACCACGTGCCTGCAAATCCTTCTGATGTTCCCCACCCCCACCTCACTAACTTCTTAGTAGAATAGATGCTTCTTTGAAACACTCCAGCCTCTTCTGGTCTAAAGTGGTCAAAAAAGTATTTTTCGCCTGTAATCCTAGCACTCTGGGGGGCC
Organism: Propithecus coquereli; assembly: GCF_000956105.1. Classification (NCBI taxonomy): domain Eukaryota; kingdom Metazoa; phylum Chordata; class Mammalia; order Primates; family Indriidae; genus Propithecus; species Propithecus coquereli. The sequence goes on from NW_012152441.1 coordinate 622,165, forward strand.
GAGGCGGGCGGATTGTTTGAGCTCAGGAGTTCGAAACCAGCCTGAGCAAGAGCTAGACCCCGTCTCTATTAAAAAATAGAAAGAAATTAATTGGCCAACTAAAAATATATAGAAAAAATTAGCCGGGCATGGTGGTGTATGCCTGTAGTCCCAGCTACTCGGGAAGCTGAGGCAGGAGGATCGCTTGAGCCCAGAAGTTTGAGGTTGCCGTGAGCTAGGACGCCACGGCACTCTAGCCCAGGCAACACAGTGAGACTCTGTCTCAAAAAAAAAGTATTTTTCCTCATCTAAGGCTGTCGAGGTGGTGGTGAGAACCGGCCTGCCCCAGAGGCCAGAGCCCATCCCCCTGGGGCCAGAGGAAGGGAAGGGCCACTACAGTGACGTCCACAGGCTAGAAGGTGCTGAGAAAGCCATTGAGAGAGGACAAGAGAACAAGGCGAGAGGGGGGACGCTCCTGGAGGCTGTGGGTCGTGGTGACAGCCATTCTCAGGCAGCTGTGAGCCCAGCGAGTGGCAGGCACGAGTGTCACCAGGAGGCCTGCTCCCTAATGCCACACAGTCAGGGTCACCCAAGTGAGAGCACCGGGGCATCACCCACTCTACATGGCTCTCAGACTCAAATTATTAATATTTAAATGAGCAAATACCAGCAACAGCTCAACTTCTAAGAAAGAAAAAAAGGAGCAGAATTTCCCTACTTTTTCCTACTACTAAGATCTCACTTTTCTATCATCCTGCAATTTGCAAAATACAATCCTACACGCATGTTCAGGGAAGGGCACTTTGGGCCTATTGGCTTGTTTCTCGGGGCAGCGTAGAAGAAATGGGCCGATGGGAGCCCTGTGGTCGCCAGCTGGAGGGTCAGACCTTCATGAACAAGCCCTGTGCCTCGGGACACGTGCAGAGGGAGGGGCTCCAACAGGAGCTGCCGGCTCCTCTGGGCAAGTAGTGCTTAAGGAATTCATCGCAAATTTACAAGCAGCATAGCCAGAGTTTCTTTCACTAAAACAAATACAAGCTCTGGCCCCAATAACTAGCATTTGGTGTATTTTTGAAGCATCCCAAGGCACTGCAGAAGGCACCCAAAATAAACGGGACACAGCCCTCTTCTGTAAGAAGCTTGCTATCAAGTTGGAATGACAGGGTCTACAGGTCTATGCAGTCAGGGTACAGCCAAGTACAGTCTGCAGAATAGTTGGGATCCGCGCCCTGTTTCTGGAAGTGAGAGCGTCAGTCTGCAGTTTATGGCATGGAAAGCCCTGTCAAGCCCCGTCGAGCCTGAGCAAGGGGGTCATTTGGCTTCTTGCACCAGCCTCGACACTGACTTAGAACCCCGCGGCTGCTCCCACGGCCCCCTGGATGCAGGGGTCGCGGACAGCAGAGTCTCCAACGCTCGCCACTCTCCCAGGACCGGCCTGAGAGGCCCAAACAGGAAGACGCCAGCCCGTGGGGTTGGCTTCTGACAGAGGTCGTTTCCCACGCAACGGGAGGAAGTAATTATCACAGACTGAGGGCTGGCTGGCAAGCTGAGCCTTCCTGTGGGGATCTAGACTCACGCTCCAGGGTACCTCCACCCCGCCCCAGTCCGACGCATGGACCCTCCTCAGGCCCTGAAGCTGCTGCCCCTCCCACAACCAGGGCAGCTCTGCCCGCCGTCACCGTCGGACCAGAGGAACAGCCTGCCAGAGGGAGTCGGGCACATCTTGCACCTTCAGGGCTTGGAGGCCCCACCCCAGGGTATCTGTCCGTCACACTCAGCTTATGATGGGGGCTGGCCCAGGGACCGGCCCAGCTCAGGAGAAAGAAGTGTGGGTCCAAAACCAGAAGTTTGCCCACAGCCGTGGTCCTCCCTGGCAGATGAGCTCGGAGGTGGGAGACGAGTCGGGGCGGCCAGGCTCCTCGTGGGCGGACACCGGAGTCCGAGGCATCGTCGCGAGGGCCCGGGCCATGGAGAGCGTCCCGGTACACAGAAGCGGCCGGCCGGGCGCTGACACCAGAGCCTTGGTGACCTCAGCAGGGTTGTGTGCCCAGCCGAGTGACGGCAGAGCCCAGCCCTGCTGCAGGGGCACCGTGAACAGGAGAAGCAAGGGGCGGAGGACGGGAGAGGCCTCGGTCAGAGCACTTTCCTCCCCAGAAAAGCCACTTTAGCAACGGCAGGGAGGGGCGTGCAGCGGCTGCTAGCATTGGCCGAAGTCAAGGACAAAAATTCAACTGAGGCGGAGGAGCTCAGTGCAGAAGGAAGCGCGGCTCCTACACCCCACAGTCACTCCCTGACGGGGCATCGTGTGACGTCCACTCCGCCCTGTCGGAGGGACCCCTGGACCCCCGCACCTGCCACAGGCTACAGCGCACAGGCCGCGGCCTCGGTGACATGGCTCCTCCCAACAGGGACAGCAACAGGGCAGCTCCGCCCGCCGCGCTCCCACCGTGCGCCAGGCCCTGGGCTGGGGACGTTGTCCACCCCAGTAAACGCCTGAGGCGAACAAAATCTCCATGAAGGGGAGTTTATTAGCCAAAGCTGAGGGCGTGCCCGGGAAAAACAAAAGCACCGCACACGAGCGGCGGCTGTTTCCCGAAGGAGGGGCCGGAGCCCCCTGCATTTAACGGCAACAGGGAAGCGGGGGCGGGCCGATGAGGCAAAACCGTGGCCTCCTTGTGCGGCCCAGGGAATCCACATCTCACCCGAAATAAGGAGAACGTTCGGAGAGAAGGGGGAGGGAAGGAAGCACCGCTCGAGTAGCTGTCCCTGGGCAGGTGGAAGGATGCCCAGTCGGTCTCCGGCTCCGTTACTGGTAAGACGAACTAGTAATTTGTTATTAGGTGGAATCAGCCGGTTTTAGTCTCAGGTACCACGTGCATGCCCTTGCCTACGGGGGCCAGCAGGGAATTTCCTCACCGGACGATCCGTGGGGCCGGCTCTTCCCAGGTGCCCGAGGCCTTTACCTTCTCTTGGCACAGGGAGTTGGGGGTGGGGCGGCCCCGAGACTTGGATTTCCTTTCGCCAGGCGCAGGCGCCCGCCGGCTCTCCCCGCAGCCTGCAGAAGCGTCCGTTTCATAAACTAGGCACCGGAGCTCAGTGAGGAGCTGTCCAGGCCACAGCAAGGACCACGAAGGCGCGCCGGGGTCTCGGGCCCGGGGAGGAGCCCTCACCTGCCCCAGGGGCGCGGAAGTGCAGGGAGGGAGTGACTGTGCCGGCGACTCCTTCGTGGGTCTTAAAGAATGAGGTGAGGAGCGGAGGAGAGAGGAAGGGACGTTCCTCAGGGAAGGAACAAGCCACAGAGTCAAGGATGTGACAGGGAGGGGTGGGGACAGGCCAGAGGACCAGACATCAGAGGCCAGAAAAGCCACCCCGGAGGTCACGGGGAGTCCCCAGAGAGGCCAAGCAGGGACGTGACGGGCAGGCGAGAGCCATAGGAAGACCCCCAGGACGTGCAAGAGGAGGGACGAGGGACGCAAAGGCACGCGCTGTCCGTGGCAGGGGAGCAAGGGTGGCCAGCGGGGGCCACCTCCCAACTTGTCCTCGCCCCGCAGGCAACCGCGAATGGCCTGAACGTTTGCCCCGGCCCGGGTACGTTTGCTGGGCCGCCCCGCACCTGCGTGGGGCTGGCCCTCCCTGCCGGCCACGCCCGAGAAGGTGGAGCACGCTGCTCTGTCCAGGCAGTTTTCCAACACTGCGACACTCCCCCTCTTCCTGATTTCATGGCAAAATTAACTTCAAAGCATTAGAAAAATTTTTTAAGAATTAAAGAAATGCCTAGAATCCTACCGCTCTAAACGCAACCACTTCGTAGTCCCATCCCCAGTGGGTTCGACTCTGCCGCTGTTTACAAAGCTTGACGCCAGCGAGTGAGCGCTACGCAGCAGGGTGGCTCTGTCCCCAGAGGGTCGCCAGTGCCTGGCGCGTGGCCCCTGCTCAACAAGTCGGCCCGCGAGCGATGGACGGACAGCCAGGGTGCAGTAATAGCCCACGCGGTTTCTGTGGTGCCACGGCCACGCGTGAGCCTCTCCCGCGGCCTCCGTACAGCCTCACCGTCATTGTCCTTGCTGGTCCCTTCTGCAAACGTGCCGGTTTCCTCAGCTAGGCCCAATGTTGGGAAATCTAGGTCACTTCTTTCTTCTTTTTTCTCTTTTTAAATTTTCTAATACAAATAATACCTCCTTTCCGAGCTGACAAGAAATCCAGATACCCACAGAAAACGTGGAACGGTTTTGAAGACTTAAACAGGTGAAGCCACATTGTGACGACATCGTGAATGAAGTCAAAAGACAAGCCGCGGACTTGGAGAAAGCACTGTGGAGTGCGTAGTAGCCGAAGGGTTACTGTCCCCGACACGCGAGGAGCTGGTAAAGTCAGTGACAGAAGAGCAGGCAGACACAATGCGCATTCGCCGGACAGACGCGCGTCCACGCACCACGAGCCACGTCTCGTCTCACTTACAGACACAGAAACGAAAGTCAAAACAAGATTTCTCTCCTCACTAGATTGGAAAAAATAAACAGGATTAAACCTACCTTATTTTGCTGAAAGTGTGGCAAACGGAGCCTCTGGGTTACACAGGCGGGAGTGTGACCAACTGGCACAACCATTTTGGAGGGCAACCTGGCAAAATCAAACACTTCACTGTGCCTTGACCCAGCACACAAAAGTGTAAACAACACACTTTTGACCACAAGTCTTACTTTCAAAAATCAATCCTAAAGCGTGACAGCACAGCCAGCAAAGCACACGCACATGAGAACAGCAACGCAGTGGGGACCCCGCGCCCGCTGCGGCAGGAGCCGGCTGCACGGACCCGGGCGCCGGTGCCAGGGCTCTCTGCGCGAGGACCAGAAGGGCTGCTCTCCGGTTTCTGACCGGGATGGGACTTTGCCTTTCCTGCTACGTTGTTTGTGATATTTACAGCTAGTAATAATTTTGTAACTGTCAAAGCCATAAAAGAGACAGGTGGAGGGCGTGTAAACCAAACACCAGTGAAACTGACACTGAAGTGGATCTTCCTGAAGTTTCTTCTTTCTCCCTTTGACTAGAGTTTAGGGCACCCCTGGCCAAGCATGCGCACCCTTTCTCTGTTCTTGGCGCACCCTGCCCAGCGGTTTTCCCAGAGAGCTGGAGTTCAAGTTCATCGCATACCTACAAAACAATCGGCCTCCTCCCAGAGACCACGGCAAACCTTTCAGAAGGTGAAACGTCCTGCCCCGACCAGTGTGTTCATTTCGATCCTCTCCCATCACGTTCCACAGTCGGAGGACTCCAGTCCCCCGCAGCAAGGCCCCTCCCAGAGCCTCGTCCGCAGCAAGCAGGCGCTGATTGCATTTGGCTTGTTGCACAAATTGATTTTGTCCCTACCGCAACAAGAAGAGGAGGGGGAGGCAGCAACTGGAGTCTTTTCAGAACAGTCATGAAAAATACCCGTTAGACCTGAGCGAGAATGGGCTGGAGGGAACCCCCCGGGCACCAGCTCAGCAGCAGCCGCCATCCCATGGCTGTGACCCGCCCCCCGGGCCAGCTGCTGGGAGCCGGTGCTGGGAACCGGTGCTGGGAGCCAGTGGCCATAGGGGAGACACTGCCTGGCCTGGCCACACCGCAGAGGCACCTTCTTCTGCCTTTGGGCACACCCTCTAGACGTTTCCCTCCTTCCCAGTCTCCCTGTTTCGTTGGAGGCGCTCACTCTGTGAGGCCTTCCCTTCTCTCTGGCGTCACCTCGCCCTTTCCTGCTGGAGACCCAGCCGCCAGCTCCTCACGCCGTGGTCTTGACCTTGGCCCTGGCCCGGGCTGGCTCAGCTCCTTCTGCTCTTCAGTTTGGCTCTGATGCCTTAAGTTGAAATTCCTCGTTGGTGGGATTTTTTGGCGGAATTAAAGAGTGAGCTCTGCATACAGGAATGAGCCTGTGTGTAGCCTGGAAGGTGCCAGAAGAAACTGCAGTCCACACAGAGGCTGGGATGGAGCCAGGGGCTGCCCCTCTGTCACCTCCACGACCTGCCAGCACACTGCAGCCCCCTCTGCCCACTCCTCCTGCCACTCCAGCCACATGGGCCTCCTGCATGAGGCTGCTTCCTGTGCTAGAAGGTTCTTCCCTCAGATACACACGGGCTCCTCGATCCTAACCTCCACCGGGTCTTTCCTTCTTGGTGACCTTTTGCCTGGCCACTCTCTAAAACTCCAGCTCCCCCACTCCACATTCTGTGTCCCTTCCCAGCATGGTTTTTCTTCTCTGCGCTAGTTACTGCCCAACACACCGCACGCTCTATTCACTTATCCCATCTTGTCGCCTCCTCCACTAAAATGCCAGGGGTTTGCTTATTTCGCTCACTGCCGTGTCCCCAGTGCCTAGAGCGGCACCCAACACACCTCGATGAGAGTCCCATTGAGTGGAAGACCACTCCACAGAGACTTGGGTAAATCGGGCACGGTCTGTCGCCTGGGAATTGAGACGCTGAATGCAAAATAGTAACAGGAGTGATCGTGACTCCCAGCACACAGCCTGCCGGGCCGCTGGGGGCCAGCCTGCCCCATGCGGGACACACAGGCATAGAGCCACTCCCTCCGGCCCATGGGAAACCGCCCTGCGGAAGGACACTCTGTCTTCCTGGGGCTCTGGGAGGACGTGGTTAGAGAGGACGAGGCCAGACCACGACGAGGCATGGGGAACCAGCAAGCCCAGAGCCCGGCCATCTGCTGGTGAGAATCCCACGCCAGGCGGCACACAAAGCCCTGAGCGCAGTCTCCGGATTAGCCCAAATAGTGTCGGAACATGTGACAACAAATTGAACTATTAATTATAGAGCTCACTTCAAGTATCTGGGGACATGTTGTCACAACGGTGAGCCAAGTGGCCCACTGTGACCACCCAACTGGGTCTCCCCCTGCTGACAGCCTCCAGGCTGCCCCCTTCCCATCCCCAGTCACTGGTAAAGCAAACTTCATGGTGCCCACACGCTGGCACGGCCCCTTCCCCGCCCTGGTGGCATGGCAGCGGCTGGCAAGCTGGGGAGCAAGGCCATCTCTCTCTGAGCGCCTCTCCATGAGGGCAGGCAGGGGACACGAACTGACAAGTGGGCTGGACTGTCAAAAGGCCGTGGATGACCACTGACCTCACCTGACAACGAGTCACCCCCGTGGACAGCCCCCCGAGGACAAACGGGCAGTTCTCACCTTCCCAGGGCCCCAGCTCTGGTGACCTCCACGTGGCCCTGGAGGCGTCTGTGAAGCCCGTGACTGTCCACCAGGTGGAGACCCTGCTGGCCAGAGGGGGCGCAGGAAATGCCCACCGGCCGTGGCCTGGGAGGGAGGGAGGAGCCTGTGTGCAGCGGGCCTCTCAAGCAGAACCCAGACACTCAACCGATGAAAGCCTGGCTTGGAATTCACTCCCAGCGAAACAATGAGCACATTCTCCGGCTGGTTTTGACACTCGCTTCCCAAAGCAGCGCGCTGAGAGCCACCACAGCATTTAGGAGTCCTGCCTGGGATAGCCCAAGAGGCCTGGGGGCTGCAAAGGCAGCCCCTCCTGTTACCTGCCGGTCAAGAGGCTGCCTTACCCTGCTGTCCCCTCCCGCTCTCCCCACCCCCTGCAGCAATTATCCAAGGGGGCTGAGGAGACCAGAGCAGCCATCCAGCAACAGCGCTGGGTAATCCTCGCTCCCGCTACATAAAGGACAGAAATAAAATTGCCATTTCAGCTCCGGGTGCAGCTGGAAGAGGCTGACAACCCCTAGAATGTACAGAAAACTTAGGAGAAGGATGTGGATGAATGGAAAGGAAATTTTCCCATTTTCTATTCAAATGGGAGAGGAAGGGGGGGGATGTTCCTGGAGCTAAGTGGGCTTGGGTCTGGAGCAGCCATGGCAACAGCTCGGGCCATTCTTGGCCAGCGTTGGCTGACTGATGACTGGCTGACCACGTGGGAGGTGACCGCTGGGGCGAAGGGGTCGCTATGGATATCGGTCCAGAGGGCATCTGGAGACAGGCTGCCGACCTGGCCCTGTCCCCAAGGTGGCTGGAGTCAAAAGGAAGAAGGGGGTGTGCCTTAATGTGGGAAGGCAGTGCGGGGAGAGCGGGGAGAGGGGGGAGAGGG
>NW_012152441.1:630729-729149 GCF_000956105.1 Propithecus coquereli
GGGCGAAGCGGGGGGCGGGGGCGCTGTCCGTGCGTCCGCGCGGCCCGGTCCGGCTGAGGCCTCCGTGCGGTCCGCCGGCTGGGCCGGGCGGGGGGCTCTGCGAGGCGGGCTCCCCGCGCGCCAGCTTCCCGTGGGAAGGGGCGACTCGAAAAGGGGTGCATTTTTTCTGTTTCATGGGCAGAGCTTTTCTTTTTAAAAAGATCCGGTTGGGCTGAGTTTTTACATTCAAAGGCTGGTCCATTAAGCCTGTAATTTCTGGTGGAACGACCTCCAGAGCAGACACCCCCAGACCCGCGGGGCAGCCCCTGGGTCACCATCGGCTGCCTCCTGGCGGAGGGAGCAGGTGCAGGGGGCGGGCGGCACAACGGAGACTGCGCCCCCACGTCCTGGGCCCGCAGGTGGTCAGCCCAGACAGCCGTGGGGTCCGACTGCTGTGCTTTCCCGGGGCGCAGACTGGGGGCCCGTTGGTCCAGTTCTGTAGAACACCTGCTCTCGGGTTGGGAGACAGAAGTCCTCCGTGTTCCTAACCACCTTGAGTGACACAGGAGAGGGCTTCGGAACAGACCCCCTTTGTTCGCAGCTCCTCCCCTTCTAACCCCCTTCCCAGAGTGTCTCTGGACCCCTGCTTCTGATTGGCAGACAGGGACAATGAGGAAGCCGGTGTGCAGAGGGGCTCTCCTTAGCTCCCCCTAAAGTCCCTGGGGGAAAGTCATTGTGAGGAAACCTGCCAGACCTCAGCTGGACATCTCGGGAAGCCTGAGTGAGCCGCTGCCCCTCACCTTGCAGCCCAAGGAGCCCCGGGGCGAAGGGAACAGGAGAGATGCCCCAGCCAGGCACAGAGCAGGTGCTGGCCAGGTATGGGTCTCTCCTGTTCTCAGATGTGCCCTTGGCCACCTTAATCAGTGGATTTAAGCTAAAAAGCCACCCTCACCCCCTCCCCAGTTTAATCCCCATGAAATGGAAAGTACAGCCCCCCCCACGCCCCGCAGCCAGCTTTGGTAGACACCGTTCACTGAGAGAAGGAAGCAGCTTCCAGGACAGGCGTTCAACCCGTTTCATCAGTGTTGGGCAGTGGTCAGCGGCAGATGCACAGCTAGACCCAGGTGCCCTGACTTCCGGGACCAGGCACCTGCAACTACATGGAAACATAACAGCTTCCCTTCTCCCCAAAGGAAGGAAGGGCCCTCCTTCGAATATTTCCCTGCTCCAGCATGCGCACGCGTGCACACACATACACGCATGTACACGCTCCAGTGCACATATATCCACTCACAAACATGCATACACATGCACACCAACAAAGGCGCGCACACATGCACACAAGAATATACAAACACAAGCATGTACACACACAACCATACACACCTGCACACAAACATGTACTCATGCACTGGAGCACACACTTTTTCTTCCCCAACAGATGAGAATTTAGCAAAGACCTGACTTTTTTTTATCTTTTTAAAGAGGCAAGTCGTCACCAGGTCAACACTGGCAAGTTCCTCCTTAGAACTTCCCGAAGGTGTCCCAGGAGCAGCTCTCCTGGAAGTGGGCGAAAACTGCAGGAGAGGCTGAGGGGGAGGTGACCCCTGGGTGTGGTGGGTGGGGCTGTCATTGTGGGCAGGGCATTTTCTCCCAGCTGACATGTCAAGGTTGGGGTGACCTCCAGGAAAGGAGCCCCGGCAGGATGGGCACCTGTGTCGAACGCTGCCTCCGCCACTTTCCGTGACCGCGAGCAAGTCGCGGGGCTGCCGGGCTGCCGGTCTGTAGAGGGGATGGTAACATCTGCTCTGCGGACCCGGCGAGAAGTGAAGGGGAGGGTGCCAACAGTGCCCGGAACGCTGCGGAACACCGTGGGCATTATTCTCTCTCTGTTCCATAAATGTCCTTGCTCCGGCACAAATAGGGAGGGGCGACCGTGGTCGTTGCACCTCTGCTGCCCGCGAGGTCCCCTGCTTGTCCCTGCCCTGCTCGCTGCCCTCCGCTCCGTGTTGCTGACGCCCTGGGTGCTCCTCCCTGCACTTTCAGCCCTGGCGGAGAGCGAGGCTTCGGGGTTTCCAAGCCTGAGCTGGAGAATGACAATCTCCCCGTCACCTCCCAGACTGCACCGAGCAGCACTGTTGGGGCTCGGCTGGGAGCACCCTCTGTAGCGCTGCCGTCGGCCGCCATTCCCTTCTTAAAGTCCCAGGCACTGGGTAAATGCTGCAAGTTCTGGCGTGAGGGTGTGTGCCGCGCCCTGCCCGGTGGGTCATTGTCCCTGCCAACGGGTGGGCCGGAGGCTCCTGCACTGTCTGTGCTCTTGGTCCCTGTGGTCTCCAACCCCCGCCACTCCAGCTTCCCCGTGAAAGTGTGGGATAGGGGGTGACAGCCAAAGGGGGGTGTCTGCGGGTCATCTACCACAGCAAAGCTTAGGGTGGAAAACCTGAAGGTGTCTCAGGGGAGGCCCCAGGCTGGACGTACCTGCGCATCCTGCATCGGCCCGACCTGTAGAGGTGATCCTGCGGGCGTTCCAGAGGGTTCGGAGAAACCATCGCCGCTATTTGCAGCCAGTTCAATGTGGTTTTTTTTTAGCACGAAGAAGACTCTTCCAGACACACACGTGTTGCATCACCTGCCTGGCTTATGCAGTGGGGCACCCGCCACAGGAACCGGGGGCGCTGCTCTCTCCATCCCCGGAGGTTGTGCGGCAGAAGCTCGCGGGGCTGGGGCGGCCTGTCTCCCGGGTCGGAGGCAGGACTCCGAGGTGGCGGAACGCTGGTGCCCCAGGGTCAGATAAGCTGCGTCGCGGTCTCACCGCCTCCACTCTCGGCGTCAATGACATCACCCCTGTGTCACTGCTGTCTCAGCTGTAAAATGGGGGGTCGTGTTGGTGTTACTGTTGTACAGATTAGATGGAGTGAGGCAGCTCACCCAGTCCGTGAGCCACACGCATTTATTGAGCGTCTGCCACGTGCTGAGTGCTGGAGTCCAGCATGAACGTGATAGTCACGGTGCGTGGTGAGCCCCACTGAGCAATAGCTACCCAGGGACTGTCGCCCTGGCCTGGGCGGGATGCTGGGCCTGGCTCCCCTGGAGCAGCAGGTGCGGAGGGCCCAGGGTGCCATGTGTGGGGCCTGGGGAACAGGGTTCCTTGCTCCGCGGAGGTCGGCTTTGTGGGGAAGGAGCCCTTTGTGCAGGCCAGGTGGCCACCAGGATGACCTGCTTAGGAGCTGCCGATTGGCCTGGGGACGACTTCACCCGGCAGCAGCACCCCACACACCTGTCCCGTAGCGTGCGCCTCGACTTGCCGGGGCGCTCAGATCAGCACTTCCTGGCAGCAGTGAAGCCCTCCCCACCCCATGTCTGATCCCTCAGGCGAGCTGTTGGAGGGGGCGGAGGCTGGGTCCCCAAACCCAGAGTGAGACCTTCGCCCGAGAGGACTGCTCTTCAGGTGCCGGGCCCTCCATCTTTGCCAGGGCCTGCCTTTCGCTCAGCTCCCCCCTGGCCTCAACCCGCTCCTTCTGCGTGTGGGGAAGGGCGCCCAGCTGAGCCACCATGGGATGACAAGGACAATGTGCTGGCACTGGGGAACTCGAGGGCTCCTGCCTGGTGGAGTGTCTGGGCTCAGGTTTGCCAACCTTCCAAATCAGGTGAGAGAGGCCTCGGGGGCCCTTGGGCCTGGCTTTGGGGTTGGGTTTGGTGAGAAGCCACCTCTGGGCAAGACTGAACACCCTGGAACCTCTGTTGGAGGTTGGTGGCCTTGATCTGGCGGCTCCCTCGGGACAGTCTGCAGTCTTCCCGACCCCTTGGCAACTGGGCCGTGTGTTTGTCCCAGCCCTGCTTTGCAGCTGGAACCCAGGACTTAATGCGTAAACAGCTGCTTGAGTTTGCCAAGCTGTTTCTGCTCTGAAACAGGGAAACCGATGAGGAAGGCCCCAAGGGTTGTGGGAGTGTCCGCAGAAGGCTCCCCCTAGTTCTTGATGGTTTCAACATGGTGGCTTCGCCCCGCCTGCAGCTGCGTCTGCCCCGCCTGCCACGGGCCCCGGGCTCAGCCTTTCCAGTGCAGGGCAGTGGGGGTGGGGGCCTGCCCAGCTCCCACCCAGCCTGGTCCTGCTGCAGGTGGGGCCCCAGGTCAGCCTTGGTGGTCCCACAGATGTTCCCCTTTGGCCCAGAACCTCCCCCTTGTGCTCAGAGACCTGGACTCTGCACCCCTGGGGGCCGCCTCTGGTTCTAGCCCCTGGCAGGCTCTGTCCCAGCTCCCTGCTTCTCCCAGCTCCTGCCCTGCTCGGGCCTTGTACTCCAAGGGCCCTCAGTCCCCTTCATTTCCCGCCTTGGCACACACGTGAGCTGCGGTTTCAGGCTGGTTGTTCGGGCAGTCTCGTCTTCTGTTGTCGGGAGGGTGCACCTGCCCCAGCCCCGGCCAGGTGTCCGCACAGCGGGGCCTGAGTCTCGCCCTGGCTCCCGGGTGCGTTCCCACCGCCTGGCATCTGTCTGTCCTGCGCTGGCCAAGTCGCACACGATTCTCCTTTCACTTCGGAAGGCGTGTGCCTGCTTTGCCCGCACGCTCCGCGCCCTGTCCCCGCTGCGTGGCCTCTGCTCACTCCTGCAGGGACACCCCATGGCCGGGCTCACCCGTCTCCAATCTCTCGGCTCCAGCGCCGCCGGCTACTCCTCACTGCCACGTGCACAGCTGCTCTCCTTGGCCACCGTCCCCAGGTCCAACATATCGTTTGTCTTCCTGTTACACGTTTATAACGCGAGATATTTAAACAGACGTGAAAATGGTAGTATAAGTGCATTGTACCAAAGACGAGCTAGAGAAAGGGGGTTCTCAGCATGAGAATGAGGGGTGGTAGCCACGGGGAACAGGGAACATGGTCATTGCCGGCCCCATTTCTGTCCTGACCCCTGGCGGGGGTGACGCCTGTGTCTCCACCTAGGCAGAAGGCGGGCTGTGGAGAAGAGTAAGAGCATCTCGGTTCTCAGCTTCCTCTTCCACAAGCACCCGACCATCTGGGCTGCCACAGCAGGCTCTGTCCAAGGAAGGTCTCTGGGAAACGAGGTCCCTCCAGCCTTGCCCAGGACACTGCAGAGGCAGGGCCCTGCTGCATTGGTGGCCTCTCCAGCCAGACATTTCCAGGGTCCAGAGGTCCGGAGGGGACACCTTTGGGACTGACCGTCCGTGACCCAGAGACCTCTCAGACTAAATGCAGGGCTGCCCTGCCTCGGGGGGCTCCGTGCTCTTGGCGTCACACTGGCTGCGGGGGCTGGGGCAGGGACAGACAGCCTCACTGCGTCCAGCTCTGTCACTTGACAGCTGGGAGGCCTGGACAAAGTCATTTAACCTTGATGACGTGGGCGCACGACGGTGCCCCATACGGTGACCACGCAGACCGTGCCAAGCATGTGGGTGGAGGGTGCGGGGCGTGTAATGCCACCTGGACCCGCAGGCCTGGGCGCTGCACAGCCCCAGACCCTCCTCACGCCCCAAACCTGCTGCCTTGCAGACGTGGAAGAAGCCATGGCGGGCACCTTCCTGTCACTTGCTTGGTTACTGTCCTGAGTCCACTGTGAATCTGAACCAAGGCAGCCATGCGGAGGGAAGCAGTCCCTAGGGCCCCCAGCCCCTGAGCGCCCCAGCCCAGCAACTTCGTCTCCACCCTGTCCTCTGCAGAACGTGCTGTAGCCTCAGAGATGTGCAGGGGTTGGCTCTGGTGACCAGCGAGGGAAAGCAGGCTCAGGGGAAGGGCATGGTGTCCCTGTAGGTGCCTCAGATGAACCGGCATGCAAATCAGAGTTGACACGGGGATGCGGCAGGCGCTGATCTCAGTGCCAGCAACGGGGACGCCTTGGGGCACAAGCCGGGCAGGAAGGCAGCAGGGACCGGGCACCAGGTAGCCTGGGGTCACTGAGAGCCTGGGCCCCACAGCCCTGTCCTGCCTGGGGATGGAGGACATGCCACAGGGCCTCTCCCACTACGCTGAACCCTGTCCCACTCAAATGCTCACGCCCCTGGCTGCAGGTGACCCAGCGAGCGTCACTCCTGGGGAACTGGGGAAGGTCTTCAGCAAGGAGGGCTGAGAGAGTCCCCAGAGTGCACACAGGGACCTCGGGTGTCCCCTAGACAAGACGGCAGCAGCTGGCCAGCCGGTCCTAGCCCAGACAAAGAGTGTCCGTGCTCCGTGGCTTCCTCCCAGCTCCACCAGACCAACGCACCCGGGCGGGACACTGCTTCTCCCGGGATGCAGTTAGTGCCCAGCTTGTGAGGGCTGAGAGGCAGCCCAGGCCCCTGGCTCGCTCCCAGGCCGTGTGCTCCTGCTTCTGTGGTTGTGTCGTTTCCAAGGACGGCATCTTGTTGAGGAAAAAGCGTCTGAGATAGTGCACAAGTGAAGGTCCGTCTGCAGCAGTTGGAAGAACACGTACCTGTTCCTGGCACCCTCAGCACACAGCCGTGCTGGGGGTCACTGTCCCAGTGCCCCCGGCTGCCTTGAGGTTGGCTTCCAGCACTTTCAAACTCACAAGGAAATACCTCCATTGAGGGTACAGTTTCTGTGCCCGTCCCCTCACCCCTGCTGTGACACGTCTCCCCAGATCCCAGGACTGTCCACACAGGAGCATTTGGCCTAGACTGAAACTCCCAGTCCCCCGAAAACTCAGTCTAGAGCCCAAACCTTTTATTTAGTTTGCTTTAGATTCTCTGCCTAATTTTTTTTCATTTTTAAAAATTGTGGTAAAATACACAGGACATAAAATTCACCATTTTAACCGTGTTTAGCGCACAGTTCAGGGGCATTAAATACATCCACACTGTTGTGCCACCATCACCACCATCCATCTCCAGAACTTTCTCCTCTTCCCAGACTGAAGCTCTGTCCCCATCCCCTCCCCAGCCCCTGGCACCCACCACTCTACTTTCTATCCCCGTGGATTTGCCTTCTCTGGGGACCTCAGACAAATGGAACGGAGCGGTGTCTGTCTTCTCGTGACTGGCTGTTCAGTTGGGCCCCACAGCCCTGTCCTGCCTGGGGATGGAGGACAGGCCACAGGGCCTCTCCCACTACGCTGGGAGAGGGCCCATGAAGTCCTCACGGTCCATCCGCGTTGCGGCGTGTGTCGGATTTACCCTCCTTTCTGAGCTGAGTGGTACCGTGGTGTGGACACAGCACGTGTCGCTCATCCGTTCAACACGGACGAGTCAGCGAACCTGCCTGATGTTTTTCAAGCCTCGGTCGTTTCTATTCTTACTTCCTCAGTTGGCAAAGGATCGGCCCGTTGCAGTGGGTTTTTCATTGTGTCTTCTGAAAACCTGTGTTCCCGAAGCCGCTCCCCAGGTCCCGAGTCGCGCTGCGTGGCAGGGAGGGCTGTGTGGCGCGTCTGTGGCGCGTGGAGGTGCTGAGTGCTGCAGCGGGAGAGCTGTCGGGGGGACAGCCACGCTCGGATCCCGTCCCGTGGAGCTCGCCGGTGGGCACCGTGCCGTGGTGGGGTGCACGGACAGGCCGGGCTGTCTGCCTGGCAGCCCAGGAGCTGTGTGGCCCTTGCTGGGTGAGTCACTCACCCTCTCTGTGCCTCAGTGTCCCCCTGTGTGAAGTGAGGGGCAGGGAGCGCCTGCCTCACAGATTGGGGAAGATGAACGCATCAGGGCATGTCCAGTGGCAGAACGGGCCGGCCGGGCCAGCTGTGCGGCTGTCATTACCTTTGTCTGTTTCATATCACTTATTTATCCACACCAGGGGTCCCAGGCAGCCCAATCCCCGTGCCTGGCTGGGAAGGTCCCCAGCCCCGCACTCCCAGTTGTCACATGGCCCCCGTGCGCCAGTTCCGGCACGGGAGGTGTCCAGGCGTGCTCTGTGAGATGAAGGGCTGGGCTTTCGGGTCCTTTCGGTTTATTGACATCGTGTGACTTTCCCAGGTTGGCCCTGGATCCACCTCCTTCCACTCATTTCCTCGCCAAGGAAAAGAAAACAAATGCCCCCGATTTCTCCCCCGACTGTTGGGCGCCGTGGGGGCCGAGCAGAGCGGCAGGGAGGGGGGACAGGTGAAGCAGGACAGCGCTCACCTCGTGCGCCGCAGCCTCTGGGGTTCGGGTTCATTCCCTCTGCAGAAGGGGGTGACACCCACCGGCACCGCGCAGCCAACTTGCAGCTGGTGTGGGCCTTGCTGTTGAAAGGAGAGACACACCACACACAGAGATGCACACCACACACACACACGCAGCAGAAGGCAAGGGTGACAGAGGAGCCAGCAGAGCCCGTTTGTTCCATGGGCTGGAGGTGACGAGGAGGTGGGAACAGAGCTGGCGGGGCGGAGGCTGCCCTTCTCAGAGTCACAGCGGGGCCCGCCGCCCAAGTGCCCGGAGCATTAAACACTTTATCGTGTCACTTTCCTGGAGTCGGTACACGGAGCTCAGAGGGTGTGGGCTGAGCTCGCAGCAGACACGGGCTGGTGCCGGAACCACAGGCATGGCAGGCCCGCTCCTGCCCCCGGAACCCCGCATGGTGGTGGCATGTGCCAGGCCTGTCCCTGAAGCCCAGGCCTCTCCAGGGTCCAGCACTCTGGGGCCTCCTGGGTGCTGGTATCACTCCAGGTCCTTGTTGGGGTCTGGGATTTCTGGTTCAGCCTCCGTCCCTGGGCAGAGCCCACCCTGAGAGGATGGCCTGGAACTGAGAGTGTCCAGGTGCCAAAGCGGCTGCTGAGGCGTCCCCAGCTCCCACCTGCCCCTCCAAAGGGCCAGGCCTGGCTCCGGGAGAGAAGCTGGGCTGAGCGGCCTCAGCAGCCTGCTGTGCGCCCGAGGCATCAAACTAAAAATAGCGAGTCCGAGAGGAATTCTTTGTGTTCAGCGCAACGGGCAACATTGCCTTGACACACATTGTGACACGGGCCACGTGTCGTGGGGCACGTCGGTGACACAGTGCCGATCTCAGCCTGGCATGGGACACATGGCCTGCAGGTGATGGCACATTGCAGGACACACCCGCCGTGTCCAGCGGCACTAGGGGGGCACTCACAGCAGGTATGGCGGGGGGGCCAGCCGAGGTGCCGCCCCGGCCTCCGCACAGGGAAGAAGCGGGAAGGCCCTGGCAGGACTCCAGCCACTGCAGCCACGGGGCTGGCAGGAAAACCACACTTAGTTTTTATAATGAAATTTCAAGGCAATAAAAAGGAGAAGAGGAGGAAAAGGAAGGGAGGGAGGAAGGACCTCTCCTGTTGATTGGAAGCCCCAGGGGTTCTCGAGCTCAGCTCACCGCCTTTCTCCTGCGCCCTGTTCCAGTAGACACGGCCACTGTCAGCCACGTGAGAGCCTCTCTGGACTCCTGCGCGCTCACGCAGGCACCACGTCCACCCCCCTCATCGCTCTTGTCGGCCAATTGTGTCGCCCAAAAAGATGAGTCCACGCCCCAAGCCCTGTGAAGATGCCACGCCCCAAGCCCTGGTGCTGCGACGGTGCCTTATCTGGAAACAGGGCGTTTGCAGACATAACCGCATCAAGACAAGGCCACGCTGCGTTAGGGTGGGTCCTAATCCCGGGTGCCTGGGGTCCCGGGGAGAGGGAAACTGAGTCACAGGAACAGAAGACACAGAGAGAAGTAGACAAGGAGGGTTGTGTCTGCGGTCAGGGGTCACGGCAGCCACCGGGAGCTGGGAGGGGGGCGAGGACCCTCCTGAGCCCTCGGAAGGAACCAGCCCGGCCAACGCCTTGAGCTCAGACTTCTGGCCCCAGAGCTGAGAGAACATCTCTGCTGCTTCCCACCACCCAGCGTGTGGCACTTTGTCATGGCAGCTCCAGGACACTCAGAGCCGCTCTGTTCCACCCCACTCCGGCCCTCCGAGGGCCTGGCTCTTAGCGGACCCTCCAAATTGCCCCCCATATCTCCTCCAGCCCCACCCAGTGACCACTGAGCCCTGCCCCAGGGAGCTCACCAAAGCCCTGTTCTTGTCACCCTGCCGCTGCTCTTCTGGGCTCCCACGGGGCCACTGGACATCTGGCTCCAGCCCTGCCGGCCACCTCATAGCGTCTCCACTCCGACAGCTCCCACTGGCCATCTTCTCTCCCCTCCTAGGACTCCCCTGCGTCGGCACAGGTACCTCCCTGCACTGCGCTGGTCATCGGGCCACACCTGTCGTCAGCGCAGCCCTGTTACCCTCCTTCCAGCCTGGCACCAGGTGCAGCAATGTCTGTTGAATGACAAGCAAGTTGACTCCGCTCTCCCGTGAGAAAGCGTTTCCCCGCTGGGCCAGGGGTATCCTCCTCCAGCGTGGGCTCACCGGCACCTGTTCCCCATGGCCGGCCCCCCAGCATGTGGGGGAGGGGTGTGGCCTGCTGGGGAAAGAAGTCCTTAGCCAAGGAGGCTCCCCTGTCCCTGGGCAGGTGAGGAAGGGCATGCTCGCCTTCCTCGAGGCCCTCAGGCTCTGAAATCCAAAGGGATGTTCTGCAAAGGTTAAAGCAGAGAGGGCGTGGTTAATGCCAAGGGGCGTGGTTAATGTAGATGGGCATGACCACAGCAGAGGGGCGTGGCCATCTGCACCAGGGACCAGATCGCTTTTGCTGCCCTTGGGTTGGTGTTTGTCCTAGTCCATGAAGATCTCAGGGGAGCTGCCAGCTGGAACCAAAGTACTTCTGACCCCCACCCCCAAGTGTGAGGGGCGCTGGGGAAGGAAGGCGAGCAGTGGGCTCGTTTCTGCACCAACCCATGGGATGGATCATCGCTAGGGGCCCAGCAGGAGGGCAGAGCTGGTTCAGAAGGCACCAAGGACCGCCCCACCCCAGTGGTCCCCACTTTCCGAGGGCTGCATTCCCCCGCATTAGTCCACTGGGGCTGCCTGTGCACGGCTGGGCGGCTTGCCCCACAGATACTAGCCCTGTCATTGTTCTGGAGCCAGAGTTCCCAGACAGCGGTCTTCTCCCTGTCTTCACATGGGTGTCCCTCTGAGTGGGTCTGTGTCCTAATTTCCTCTTCTTATGAGGATATCAGCCAGACTGGGTCAGGGACCACCCTAATGGCCTCCTTTTAATTTAATTTCCTCTTTAAATACCCTGTTTCCACATAAGGTCACATTCTGAGGCACTGGAGGTTAATACTTCAATGTGTGGATTCTAGGGGGACACAATTCAGTCCATAACATCCACTTCAAGATGTGGAAGTGACCCTCACCTTTTCTCATCTTCCAGCCTCTGGAATCCTAAAGCTACAAAGTAGGGGGTGCCTGGAAGGATGTCAAGTCACCAAGGACAACATCGTGGTCCAGAAGGTTAAATAGCATCCCCAAGGCCCCACACCTAGTGTTGGCTGACCCTGCCCAGCCCGCCCCCTCAGCACGTGGGGCGCCTGGCCCTGCCTGGCCACTCCCTCCCTCTGTGGAGGCTTTTCTTCCTCGTCCTCCAGCCAGGGTGAAGGGCAGGGCTCGGGGACCACCACACGACCGTGACACACTCTGCGGACTGACCGGCCATGTGGCCGCTTTGCCTTGCACAGTGGGGAGGTGGGATGGGGGCAGACCCCTGGCAGCCGCAGGAGAGACGACCTTCTGACTTCCCAAAGGGGACGAAGGTGGCTCCCAGCAGCGTGGACGGTGGAGAGAGCGCCAGCCTGGGCACGGCTCTGAAACTGCTCGACTTTATGGATGGGGCACAGTTTATTAAAGGGGGACTTAGAATTATATGACATTTGAAGGGTGACATGAAAAGAACTCTGAATGAGAACGTCCCCTCCCAGTGGCAGCCCTGCATGCCTGCTTCGTCCCCTTGAAACAAAGAAAAAGGTGGTGCCATGGGACGCCTCCCGTGACTCAGGAGGGGTCCTGCTGGCCAGCATTCCAAGGGAGGTGGGATCCGGCAGCGAGGCTGTCTCTGCTCGCAGAAGTTGCAGGTTTTAGGTTTATGCAAGTGCAGACCCCAACAGGTGTCTCGAAAGGACCAGGCCTCCGTCCTGTCCCAGAGCCGGGCTGAGTTTTCTTGAGAGGGCTGAAGGCAGCACTTCCCGGAATTCCCTTGGCTGGCTCACCCCTCCCAGCACCCACCGCTCCATCCAGGCCTCCTGCAGCCCTGATTCCCCACCTGTTGGCACCTCCCAAGGGCACCCACACAGGACACTGTTTCTGCTAAATGCACAGGCCCTCCCCCACCGCAGTCTGGTGGGAACTTCCCCACCCCCATTGGACCTGGTGGTGATGGAAGCCATGATGCCTGCTTGCCAAGGCGTCGAGCTCTCTCGGTCTAAGCCGGGCAAGGGGTGCGCAGAACAGGCCTCCCCATCCTCCTCCGGGTCCTGCTTCCCCACGCTTCCCTCCGTGCCTTTCTCCCTTGCCCAGCCACACCGTCCTCACATACGGCCTTAAAACCGGGCTTGAAGGGCCTGTGTGCTGGGAGAAGCTTCTCCCCCATGGCCCCCTCCTCCATCCTCCCCTTCCCCCACCTCTGGGGTGCCAAGGAGCCTGGACCGCAGGGTAGGGTTACGCTGCAGTCCTGATACGACAGAGACAGAGACCCAGGGAGGAGTGACAAGAATTACGCAAAAGCACAGGGCCCAGGGGCAGGGGAGCTAGGAGCGTTGCGGGGGGGCTGCGGGTCGCCCATCGAGAGTTGCCTCTTATTTGAACCGAATCCCGAGGAGTCAAGCGATTGCAACCATGGAGAAACCTTCAGAGGCGCCCCTGAGAATCCTCTGAATAGAGCTGTCTCCGCACACTTGTTCCGGTTCCCTGCTTTCTGCATTTCAGTCCCCTGGGATCCGTTATTTATACCAGAGGAGATTGGCCTCAGACACCACAAGTGAAAAAAACAAAACAAAGCGGCCCAGAAAAATCACAAGAGCGACGAGTGCACCAGCCGTGACGAACGCGTCCTGTGCGGTGGAGGCCCGGGATCCGCACAGACGCCGGCGCGGGGAAGCGGGCCCTGAAACCCCGCGTGCAGCGAGGCGGCCCTGAGCGTGAACCCGGGGGGCGCTCAGACGTCTGGAGCCGGGTCCTGCTCACAAGCACCCTCAGCCAGGGGACGAGCTGCCCCCATCGCAGACCTGCTGCCCCCACCTCACTCCACCCTCCCACCTCCCGCTCCAGCCGGCCGAGTCAGCTCTCCGGGGAGGGGTCGGCGGAGGCCTCTGACCAGCTCCCGGCTCCACCCACCCCTCCTGAAGTCGCTCCCAGTCCCGTGCACGCTCCGAGACTCCGAATCCCTGCAAAAAACATTCCAGCCATCTCAGAATGGAGGGCAGGGCTCGTAGTAGCTCCTGGTGGCTGCTGTGACAATGGTCTCAGATGGCATGCTCAAAGCAGCAGGAGTTGATTCTCCACGGCTCTGGAGGCCAGAAGTCCAAAGTCAGTGTCACTGGGCCAAAACCGAGGTGTCCGGAGGAGAGCCCCTTCCCGGCCTCTTCCGGCGTCTGGAGGCTGCCGGCTGTTTTTGACCTGTGGCCGCGTCACTGCAGCCTTCAAGGCCAGGGTCCTCCATCTCTGTCTTCACGTCACCGGCTCCTCTGTGTGCCAGTCCCCCTCTGCCCCTCCTAGAAGGACACCTGTGGTTGCGTTTAGGGCCCACCCAGATCATTCGGGGTGATCTCATTTCAAAATCCTCGCTGTAATCACATCTGCAGAGATTCTGCCGGGTCGGTGACGCTCACAGGTTCCAGGGATGAGGACTTCGGTGTCTGGGGGGTGGGAGCACCGCTCGGTCTGCTCCGAGGCTCTCAGCCATTGGGCTGCAAAGACTTCTCTCGCCTCAGTCTCCTCGGCGCTATACGCTCTGCTTTCCAGCCTCGCGTCATCACTGTGTCATCACGGTGCGCTGCGCCTCCCATCCCTCGAGGCCCCTCTTCCGCACGCCCGCCTTTGTTGTCGTGTTTGTGGTTGGCATCGCTGCCTCCCCACCTGTGGGGTCTTAGACGCCTCTCTCCTTCCCATCGAGTTTTTCTGTACATTTTGATTGAATTCACTCCTGCCTTGTGGGCAAATGTGCCCCTCAGATCTTTCGCTTAACACATTTAGGCAAGGCCTGCTGTGTGCCAGACAGAGAGAAGGGACGTAAAAAGAGACACATCTCAGGAGACCGTGGCGTGCTCCAGAGCGTCGGCCTCAAAACTCCATCCCGCCCCGGTGCTTCTCCCGGGGCCCTGGGTTGGGCAGAGCGGGGTGTGAGTCCAGCAATGCCACGTGCCGGTTGTATGTTCTCGGGCCTCCGTTTCCACAGCGGTGAGGCGGACATAGAGTGCCGACCGCATCCCAGGGGTCTCTCTGAGTGTCTCACAGAGGCCACTGGTATCGTGTCCCTGTTGTGGGGAAGCCGTGGGCTGAAGAGGTGGAGGGATCTGCGCGGTCACCGCGTGGATGAGAGGCAGAGCTGGGCTTCAGCCAGGAGGCCTGGCTTCGGCTCAGGCTCAGTGTGAACGCGCCTGCCCAGATGCCATCAGCCCCACGGGACGGGGCGGTCGCTGCAGCGTCGCAGCCGGTGCAGGGGCTGCCCCACGGAGCCTCATGACATCTGGAAGCAGGTGGAGCTGGCGCTGTCCCCGTGGGGGGGGTGAGCGTGGGGAGCCTCAGGGATGCAGAGACGTGCCCCGGGCCACACGGCTGGTGAGAAAAGAGCCCACACGTGGTCTCCAGGCCCCAGTTCAGAACCTCATCGCCGGCGGGCTCGAGAACTTGTTGGCTTTCTCTTCTGTCTCATCACGACCCTACAAGCTTTGTGAGGGCAGCGAGACAGTTTCGGGGAGTCTCTTTGTATTTGCCTAAAACTAGCCGCCCACCATTCCAGGAGGCTGTGCACGAGCGCTGCCTCTGAGTGTCGTCACCAAGCGGGTGCGATCGCCCTCACCGCGGTCTTCCTCTGCCGACCGCGGTGCCTCGCTCAGAGCCGCCGGCTCTTCGTTCTCTGCCGCCCGTCACCCCTCTGCCAGGCTCTGTCCCTGCCCTTCTCCCCCACTCACCTCACTCTCTGAGCCACGGCCTCCGCAGTGGCAGTAACAGCACCCACCTGCAAGGGGTGTTCTCAGGGTCAAAGATGATGCGTGTGCACCGCCAAGCAGAGGGCAAGGGCGGAAAGGACCATGTGTCACACACAGACACGCACACACACCCACACCACACTCACACGCACACACAGATGCACTTGTTTTCAGGAGAGGATCCCAACGGGGCCCACACGTCGCATTTGCTCCGTGTCTCCCTGAGTCTCTCTCTACCCGCGAGCTTCATCCCCTGCGCTCCTCCTGCCGTTTACTGTTGAAGCACACACTGTCTCCGATCCTTGAAACATGGTCCGAAGACACATATATGGCAACCGAGAAACGCCGAGGGGTTGTTGCTGACTTCCTTCGCGTGCCGGCGCGCTGCGTCTAGAGATCCGCGCGGAGCTCCACGCGGCGGGTGCCACAGTGTCTGACACGAGCTTCCGCGTGACTCCGGCCGGGGCAGAGGCGGGGGCGGCCCAGGCGGGAGGCGGCCTGGAGGGGCTGGGAGGCCGGGAGGCAGGTCGCTGAGTTTCCGTGCGCATCCTCTCCTTCTGGACAGATCTCGGCATTTCTCTAGCACAGAGATTTTTGTTAAGATAACTGTCTGCAGCATGTCTGGCGCCTACTAATTAATGGCAATTTCTGTTATTATTGTATATTATTTTTCAAATGAAACGACCTGAAAACTATCTCCTAAATGGGAAAGGGAAAGGAGGCTGAATAACAGATTTTATTTTAGCAAACAAACCGCAGTGATTGCTTGTGGTTAACTGTTACCCATTCTGGACGTGGCATTACTGTATTCTAAAAACGGGAGACAGAGCAGAGCGCGGAATATGCTAAATTCATGTACGTAATTTAGAATTAGAGATGAATTCCCCACATACACAGAAGGATGAATAGGTGGGTGGATAGATAGGCAGCCCGCAGTATTTTCTTCAATAACATGTATTTATTTCTTGGGTAATAAAAAACAATAGAATGTGGAATTCCAGGCTTGGTCTCTTCTTAGCTTGTTTGTTTTTTATACTAAACACATGTAATTCTCAGACACTGAAAAGGCAACAGCTCTTCACTCCCTCAGAGATAGAAATCTGCGAGTCCACCTTGGGCTCGCGGTCCCAAGGGCAGGTCCCCGCTTCCCACCTCGGCGCTAACGCGACCCGAGCGCCGGCATCGGGGATGGCTGGTTTGCTTTGAGAGGGGACAGAGTCTAGCGAAAGCTCATAGAAGCTCATGTGAAAGCTTAGTAGCTTATAAAAGCTATAAAAAATGAATCACAGTCTGGGATAGAGACAATAAAAGGAATTTGAATTAGTTTATTTTCCTTGCGGAGGCCTGAGTCAGTATGTCTCCTGCATACGCAGCCGGAATTACCAGTAATTGGAGAACCAGGCCGAAGAAGACACATGTCCCATGGGGGGGTGATGGTAGCAAGGAGGCCGCGGGACCACCCCCGACCCCCGCGCAGACCTCAGCTGAGGTCCGATGTCAGGTGCAACATGCACCTATGGAGCATGGGCTGGCGCCGCGTGAGTCTGAGATCATACCCAAGACACGGGGGTCAGGCAGCCCTGCTCTCATATGTCCCCGTCTGTGGGGGTGACAGTGACACCGAGCTCAGGAGGTCTTTATGAGGACCCAGGTCACTGGGCTTGTAAGGTGCTTGGCTCTGGTTGTGGCCCGAGCATGGGCTCAGTCCCCGTTGGTGGTGGTGGCAATGGCGGCGGCGTCATCAGTTATATAACATAAAACCGGGGAACACACAGGCACATGCCTTGGTGCCAGCGTTCCCTGAGCACAGGCGGAAGGGCAGGTCCGGCTCAGTGGCGGGATGTGGAGGAACTGACCCAGGTCTTGCCCGCAGGACTGCACTCTCCACAGACTCTGCCGCGGTCGGAGGGAGAGAACTGACACTAACCGGAGTGAGGGCAAACTGAGCATTTAACCTATCAGAGTTCGATTTCCTGTTAATCCTGCGGGGTTGAGCTTATCAGCTAATACGTATTCGTATAGCCGTGACCTCCTGCTCTCCTTGCACTTTGGACACAGTTGGACGTGGTTCATAATCAATACGGAGGTCAGTAGGTCGGTTAGGGCAGCCAGAGCCTGCTCTGCGACGGGATCGCCAAGTGCAGACAGCCCGGTGCCCCGTGTGCCGTTGGAACCGGAGATGCTGGCACGCTGAAGTTGAGCCTGTGCGTCCTTGGTGCCTCTTGCTTGTGAAAATGGCCTTTGAAGGGCCAAGGAGGAGGAAGACGGTCCACGAGTTTTCCGGGCCCTCCTGCAATCGCAGCTGCCATTCACTGAGCACTCGAAATGCACCAGGCCTCCGTCTGCCATGATGAATCCTCTTAACATCCCTGTGGGCGAGGCTGGACTAGTCTCACTCTGCAGCCGAAGAATCGAAGCCTCCGAAAGTTTGAGAAATCTGCCCTGGGTCTAGCTGGTAAGAAGAGGGGCCAGACTGAACTCACATCTCTGACTCCTCCTTACCCTGTCCTCTGCCCTGCTTGCACCTGGAGCAGTGCGCAGCGTCAACGCCTGGCCAGGGCGATCCTGCAGGGATCAGACAGCCGAAAGCACTGATGTGGCCAACCCAAGGCCCACTCAGTTGGAACGGAGCCAGCTGAGAGCACTCGTTGCAGAGGTCATTCTGCTGACCGGCTGCCCTCACTGCCAACCTCCTCCACTCTGATGGCCTAAGAGTTTGGTGTAGCACTTTGCAGAATTTTGGTAACTGAATCTTTTTTTCTTACCAAATTGTATGTACCTAACATATAAAGCATATATAAGCAGTTAAGCAACAAGTGTATTAATGTCCATTTATTTTATAAATTCCCATTTGTAGCACCCAACAGAGAGTTAACGGGAACAAAAAAGGTTCTGGTGTGAGCGCCATGTTTGGGACTGGGGGTTCAGGGTGACCACTGCAGGCTCACATTGGCCTCAGCGTCACTTTGCTTCGTTTGTCCTGGTGGTCCCCAAATGGAAAAACCCCACCGTGCTGCATGGGAAGGGGCTGCCTGCACCGTTCTGCAGATGGGGACAGGCCTGGCCCCCTGGGCAGGGCAGCCCCGCAGCCCACTGGCCTGCAGGGCATCTGCAAGACACTTGGATCTCAGTACAGCAGCCGCGGGCAGCTCAGTGGACACTGAGTGGACCTGACCCCAGCGATGATGGGCCTGCCCTTGACCGTGCGGATATTTCGGATGCTGCACACCGAGTGTGTTGCTTCGTAATTAGCATCTAGAAGAGTTAGAATAGAAATAAAGAAATGAAATCTGAATTCATGCTGCCGATACCCTGCAAATCCTACCCCCAGGGCAGCACGGGGACCAGGAGCAGGTCTCAGCCCCCTGCTGGTCTGGACCCAGGGGAGCCCATGCCCAGGCTCACTGCGGCCCCCGGGAACCCCAGGCTGTGCACCCTTCCTGGCCACCGAAAACCTCGCTTCCAGAGTCTGGGAGGTGCGTGGATCCGAGGGCGGTAGGAGGCGATGGAGCTTTCGAAATTCTTTAACTCTCTGCTGAGTCCTGGCCCTTGGGGCGTGCGGCCTGGCTGTGGGATTCAACGCTACTGTCAGGAAAGAAAAGTGGGGTGGGGGCTGCTTCTCTCCTCTCTCCCTTCCGTCTGTGTGCCTTGGGGTCACCAGGTGCATGACCCCTCAAGCTCCTGGCCTTTGTCAAACTAGGGCATCTGTGCACCCGTGGCCTATGCAGAGCCAAGGAGCCCAGTCCCTGTCCCCTGTCCCCTGTCCCCAGGAGGGCCTGGCCTCGTTCTCTGCCTCGTTGTTGTTCCTTCACCCCAGGCCCTTTGTGACCCCCACGTCTCTGAATTTCTCTTGGTGCCCCCCATGCACCAATCTCCCATGACTCCCAGCTCTGTGCTATTTAAATTCTGAGTTCTGTCCTCTGCTTAACTGCCATTTAGTTTTCTCATTTACTTGGCTTCATGCCAATGAGTACTCTTCCCAAATACAAGTGGCAAAGACCGTTTTCTCCCGTGGGAATTTATGTAAATGTGGCGCAGTGCGCTCACGGGCTGGCGCTGTTCTCAGTCTCCAAGCTCAGCTTCCAGAGCTGGACAACTTTTTCTTCGGTTATAAAAACCCCACATATTCTCTGTGGAAAATTTGAAAAATGAAGAACAGTATCAGGAAGGAAAAAAACAGTTCCTTCTCCTACCACCCAGAGAAGAGTGCTTTTAACACTCAGGGCCTCTCTTGAGGGTGTTTTCTCCTGTGAGCATACATACGTGTGCATGTGTGGTGTGTGTGTGTGTGCATGCGTGTGTAGTTCTCTTTACACGACTTTGTATCCAGCTCATCTCCACTCGGTGTTGCACAAGTGGCAGGTTCCAGCGCAGCATTGAATAGTCTTCGAAACATGATTTTACTGCCTCTATCATGTTCCTTCGTGGAGACTTGCTAAAATGTAATCATTTCTTTGTTTATGAGATATTTAGCTTAATTCCATTTCTCTGCAATAGATGACACATGCAGAACGTTCTAGCTGTGCGTCTTTGCTGCAGCATGGCAGCCGGGGAGCAGATTCGGGTGCAGACCTGGGCAGTGACCCTCCAGCTGTGAGGACTCGATGCGATGACTCGTGGGAGGCACCCAGTCCATGCTCTTCGTATGACGTTTGTCATTATCATTTCCCGAAGAGCCACCCTGGAAGTGGATTCTGAGTCCGGGGGAGCACACATGGTCACACCACTGTCCTCTGGGCCGTGTGGATCCACATTCCTGGGCGGGGCCCCCCGCCAACCGCCGCGTGGGGCCAACCCCGGAATTCAAAAGGGCCCGTGGAAAAAAAAAGAAAAGCAAAACCAACCGGAAAGAAAGAACCGAAAAAACCGGGCCCCCCCCAACCAACCCCCCCCAAGGGCAAAAGGGGTGAAAAGGAAAAAACCCCCAATCAGACTCCCCCGTTTCACTGGAACTCACCTGAGTGTGTGCATTCAGTTCTATACGATGCTCACACCTGCGTAGGTTATTACACCCACCGCCACAGTCTCGGTCTGGAACATTCCATCACTGCAGGACAAGATCATCACACCCCCACCTTGCTACACCCCCAATCCCCACCCATTCCCGCCACCCCGTCCCTAATTCCTGGTGCACGTTAATCTGTTCTCCATCTCTGTAATTGTGTCATTTCAAGACTGTCATACAAATGGAATTACACAGTATCATTTGAGATTGGCCTTTTCTCACTAGTATCATTCCCTTGAGATCCATCCAGGCTGTTGCATGTAGCAATAGTTTGTTCCTTCTTGCTGCGTAGTGTTCCGCGGTGTGGATGACGACAGTTTGTGTAGCATTCGCCCGTTGAAGGGCATGGGGGCTGGTTCCAGTTTGGGGCCACCTGCCACTTTCCCTTCACGGCCTATCGGATGACCTTAGTGTTGCCTTCAGCATCTCGGAGGCCAGGGCGGCTGTTTCAGAAATCAGTGCCGCTTGCTGTTGGGTAGGAGATGCCTGATGTCAGTTTGACACTTATAATCGATAAACAGCATCACTGAGTTACAAGAGTAAATAAAGTTATGACGCAGGGTTAATGCTGACATGCAGGATGCGCAGAGGCTGCGCCACCATGGCAAGGAGGGGCGCGGTGCACGCCGCCCGCAAAGGGTGCAGCTCTCGCCCCCCGCCCCACTGGTGCAGGCGCGGAGCCCACTCGCTCTCCTTGGGAAGGGCGGTTTGGGGGGAGGCTGCCTCCCTTGTCCCTTCCCGTAGGAGCTCAGTGTCCTTCCGTCTCCAGGCCACAGCTGTCATCTTCAGCCGTAGCCCCTTAAAATCACTTGGGGGGAAGACACTAGAAGAATTATAATGAGGAAAATTTTGCTCCAGATTGGTTACTCCACGTTCAAAGAAGCTCTGTGAAAATTGTTGCTAAGCAATTGCATAAAAAAATTTCGCAGTCAGTGTAAGCAGTAACAGCAAGACAATGAACATAATTGGATGTTTTACAACAAACAACCCCAAAGCACAACTTACCCGACATAGATATTTTCTTTAATGATTTTGAAAGGTAGCGCAGGGATTTTCAGTGATCGGAAGGGAACTCACGCCATCCTGGTTTACCAGCTCAGCAAGATTGTCTCCCTGATGGGAAAGATTGCAGCCAGCCTGGCGGAGAGGTGCTGTCTCGGGGGCACCTCCGGTAATGCCCGCCCCCCGCCCCGGCGGGTCCCCGGCAGCACTGTTCTTTTGTGACGGTGCCGGCCTTCCCCCACCCCGTCTACCAAACGCAGCCCAAACCTTAATTGCCGTCCAGTTATCTTATTTGTCCAGGATTTGGAGCATTTCATAACACAGCACCGCAAATGTTTGCGCAAGAAACCCACAGTTTCTAGCGGTCCCTGACTCCGTGCCAATCCAAACTAGAATCTGACAACCCAGCAAGAAACTTCCACACGGCTGCGAGCAAGTGGCTCAAGTGGAAACAGAGAAGCGGACTGGGCTCTGCCGTCCCTCCAGGCGTGGGGGAGGCAGGGGAGACGTGGGCGCGGGCCGCGGCGAGGGCCTGGCCGCATCTGCTGGCTGGGATCGCGGCTCTGCTGCCCCCCGCCCTCCTGCCCAGGCTGCTGATTGCTCAGAAGAGGGAATAACGTCCTCAGCAGCCACGTTTGGACTGAGTGGCTGCTGCCGTGGCAAGGTAAATGGGGCAGAGACAATGAGGACCCATTTTTATATCTGGAGCCCAAATAAACGCGTACTGTGCGGGGGCTGCCCCCTGCGCTCCTGCCCGGCCCCCGCCCCTGCGCAGCCTGGACACCGTCCTGAGAGCGCCCTCTCCCAGGGCCAAGGAGGCCCGGCCCTGGCAGCCCCCTCCCCACCTCCTGAGAAGAGGAAAAGGCAAGAAGTGAAAGGAAGGCAGAGTGTGGACAGTAAAGCCAGCTTTTCCTCAAACTTAAAGTTTTCCTGTCGCTGCGTGCACGTGTGGTTCTGAAGTCGTACACGGAGGGCCACGTGTCTGCAAATGCACGCTCCAAAAATCGGAACTGATGCGCGGGAAGAATGGAATGCAACATCTAGGTGTCACCAGCATTTCCTGGCCACCACCCCACCCCGAGATCCACGGACAATGGAAACGGTGTAAAATTGAATTTTGTGTTAAACCAGCAGCACTTTGAATAATTCTTTTCAAATGTGTCCCTCCCTTACTGCCTGAGAGGTAGAACTGATGCTGTCAACCCATTTACGGAAGGGTAGACTGAGGCTCCAGTGGCTACGGTGTTGCCCACCAGGTTGAAAGAGCCGGCAGACAAAAGGAGTAGCTGGTTAAGCACAGGACTTCCGATTCCCGAATCCACTGCTCTTTCCGCAGCGTGGTGTGCAGCGGGAGGCTGGTTTGAATACAGACATTAAACAATGGGACACGGGGAGCCGGTGCGTGTTGTGGTCAGGCATGTGCACTCCGGGATGCGGTCCCCGTGCGTGTCCTGCTGGCTGGGCACGTGGGTGCTACGTACACCTCCGTGTGCCTCGGTCTCTTGTGTAAACACCTTAGAACAGCCCGTGGCTTGTGGCTGGCGCCCGGTGAGTACCAGCAACCTCCTACGCAGGCGGGACGAAGACGCCCAGACGAAGGAGCCGCCCCCGACATCCACAGGTCCCGGCTGAATGTGAAGCAGAGTCAATATCCGGCCGAGCAGCCTCTGTCCCTCACTGGTGTCTCTTGTCTCGTTTTAATATCACGGCGCTGCCAGTCAAACGACATAAAAGAGTTTGGGGTGATTTGCCGGCTTACTGACGAACTCCCGTCCCGATCTGCCTCCAGGCTGGATGGAACAGACAGTCTTTATTTTTCCATTAATCTTGCTGCCTGTGCATCTCATTTTTAAATTTCATTTTATCAACTTTATTTTTTTTTTGCACTATTGTTTCTGGATAAAAGATTTGCACAATTATTCAGCACATGGACGGAAAGCCCCAGTGTCTTCTCATGGTCACAAGCCACAGCGGGGCTGGTTTCCCACACGCCAGCGAGGAACGCGGGTGTCCGAGCGCCCACCCGCCACCTGTCACTGGGGCTCACGTGCCGCTCTGCGCCCGGCCTCTCCTCTGCTTCAGCCCCTCTGAAGGCTCGTTACCAACAACACCAAAGGCTAAAATCAAGATTCTCATTCAGGTATAAAGTGAACATGTGTCAAAGATTTTTACTTAGCTCATTAACTGAATGACGGAACCGATAAGACGTTGCAGCCAGCTCCAAAGAAAAACCCAAGGACCGTGAATGTGTGTGGAACACAGGACATTGTTCTCCATTGGAGACACTCAGCATAAACTTTTTTGCTTACTCAAAATTTCCTTACAGCCCCCTACCTTTTGCCAAAAATAACCTCAAAGCAAGATTATTCTTCATCACAGAATAAGGCTGGTGTCGCCAGGTTTGGCTTGACCACTTGCACGGGAGTGGCGGGAGTCTCAATGTGCCGTGTGGGCCTTTTTGGGTCTGCTCTGTTGGAAGACTTCACGGTTAGACTTTTAAAAGCCTTTATTATTTGCTACCCTGAGGCTAGGAAACCAGGCACAGAAACTGTTCTGCGGAGTTTACCTGCAGTACTTACAAAGTCGGGTAAACTCCTCTCTTCTCAGGGTCCCCGTGACGTTCGGGGCCCGGCCTGCCAGTGAGCAGAGCCTGTCTTCCCCTCTGCAAGGCTGGGGCCCTGAGAGCCTCCCATTCCCCCCGGGACTGTGTGAGCACAAACTCTGTAGAGTCTCCCCCAGCTCAAGAGCACGCGGTCACACCGGGGTGACAAGCACGCACGGCTCCCGGGAGAGGCCTTGGTTGCGTAAGGCGTCCCCGATTATACCCTGGTGAAAGGAGGACAGGCCCTTATGGGAGCTTGGCAAATAACTGTACTGCCACGAGGAGTAAAGACTTCGGCAGAGTTCTGGATTTGAGGAGGAGGGAGAGCAGACAGATACCACTGATTCATTTCCGTTTACAAAAAATCCGCTGGGTTGTTGAGGGTTACGGCGGCTTGAGAAGAAAGAGAAAGGACTTTCTTGCAGAGCGGGAAAGTCAAAACCAAAAACATCAACAATGCCACAAGCAAGCCCCGTAGTGTCTCCTGTCACCTCACTCTCCTTCCAATGGGTCTTGGCTTGGCAGCCTCAGGAAGCTGTTTCTCAACCAGGGAGGGTTCTGGAAACCCTGGCCAGCCCACTGGACGGGCCTGAGAATGGTCTGAGCGAAGCCATCAGAACTCGTCCCCGGGCCTGTTCTTCGGGGGTCAGCACTGGAGGTGCCTGGTGCGGTCCTTGCCTATGGGACTCTAGGCTGCGTCATCCAAGTCCCCGACTCTGGCCCCGCTGACTGCACAGCCTTCTGGCCAGGTCAGAGTAAACTCGAACCACCTGCAGAGGACAGCTGTCCCCTTTTGGGCCCATATTATAGGAGATAAAAAGTTGAGGTACAAAGGGGTTGAGTGGCTTGCCCAGGGTCCCGGAGCTGGGAGCAGCTGAGGATGCTTCTGGCCCCCTGCCCCTGCCCTGGTCCCACAGTCCTGCGCGGAGGAGCCCTGGGCTGGACACGGGGCACCCTCAGCAAAGTCACTTCCTTTCCCAGCGTGAAGGGGCTGAGACTCCATAGTCGACACCCCGTGCCTTCTCAGGTGCTGCTGGCAGGTGCGCCTCCTCCAGGCCAGCCCCAAGAAGCCCGTGATTTGAGTAGGTCTTGCCGGGCGTGACTGGAGAGAATTTAACCCTGAGATCACCCCCGTGGACTCTGAGGGGCTGGGGCAGGACCCCCGCAGGCCAGGGGTGTCCTTTGTGCACATGAGGACAAGCAGGGGAGAGGATGTCTTTGTGAAGGGACAGGTCCCCTGCCACGGCCACCCAAGGCAGAGCGTGGGGACCACAGGACCCCTGCCTCTTGCAGGACCACCTTCAGCTGGGAGAGACCCCCAGAAAGACATCTTCCAGTGGCGGCTCTTAATCTGTGGAGCCCAGTAAAGACAAAATGCAGATTCCTGGGGCCGGCCCAGACCCGCCGCATGAGAACCCTGAGCTGGGGCCAGAAGTCAGCATTTTCTGACCAGACTCGCACTTCGAGGAACACCTAGCTCCTTAGCAGGGCCCTCTGCAGCCCCCTCCCCCCTTTCCAAAGTCTCTGGGCACAGGAAGAGTGTTCTTGCCTTCCTCCCCCGGGACCTCGCCTTCTGCACCCACCAGTGAGCCCGCGCCGGGCGAGGTGAGCCTCGCAGCGTTCAGAGTGGGAAAGTCAGAACTCGTCCTGTCTCGGGGTGAATGGTCATGACCCCGCCCACCGCGGGCGCAGCCAGAGAGGCCGTGGGGTGGACTGTGACGGGAGCCAGGGCCTGGCTCCCAGCCAGATGAAGGCAAGATGCCCCTGGCAGGGGGTCGGGAGGGGCGGCCACTGCACTGAGGCCGGGAATTAGAGGCGGGAGGGGAAGGGCACCCCAGCGGAGGGAGGTCGGAGCAGTGCGCAGCAGTTGGGGGGTCTATGAGACTGGAGTGAAGGGCCCAGGGCTGGGGGAGCTTGGAGAGGACGCTGGCTAGAACCGCAGAACCCCCGTGCCCAGCCAAGGGGATGGACTTGCCCGCGGTGAGAGGAGGCAGCACAGTTCTGCAAAGAGCCGTGGCACCGTTCGGGGGATGTGCCGGGGAAGGGGCGAGGCCCGAGTGGGGCCGGTGAGGGACTACTGCACCAGTCCGAGCATGACCAGGGTGGAGCCGCGTCAGCAGCCTCAGGATGGAGCAGAAGTTGCAGACGGCAGGAGCCGTGCAGACAAACCACACAGACCACGCGCGACCAGCCGTCACCCTGGTACGGATTCCCGGGGGCAGGACGGCAGGGCGAGAACAAAGCCGCTGCTTTTGTCTTATCGCCGCTAGTTCAGCTGCACACAGGAAATGGCATTAGTCACAGAGAGACTGAGTCTACGGGGGAAGAAATCTGTTTTCTGTATTTCACTGTTTCCAAGTAAAGAAAAAAGCAAACTAATCTTAGCTAAAATAAATAAATAAATAAATGAGGCATCGGGCACCAAAAACTAACCATCCTCTCAGGCCTGCGGCTCCCCCGCCAGGACTGTGCTCACGAGCAGAGAAGGCATCCGCTGCAACCAGCCGGCGCTGTCCAGGGAAACATCTACTGCCATGGAAACGGGTGAGGTGTGGCCTGGGGACCCCGACCTCACTGTGCCAACACCCCCCTTCCTGGAGGGATTTGGAGCTGAGACGCACAGTCAGGACCCCTCAAGCAAAAGATGCAGGTGAACCCGGCGCTGCCTTCACCACGGCTGGGCACGCGGGCCGCGCGCACCGTCATCGGAGCAGTTTGTGTCTCACCGTGGGCGCCGACCACCGCGGCTGGCTTGTGGTCATTTTGATTTCCCCTCTTTGATTGAGTCTTTCAACCTCAAGCCCTCAGCACCCAAATACGAAAAGGCAGTCTTTTTTTAAAGTTAATAAACTTGAATTTGTTTTGTTTTTTTTTTTTACATAACGGTCCCCAGGAGATAACTGGGGAGTCACTGCCATGCTGCCGACATTGTTACGCGCAGGTTGTCAGTCCTGCTTCGCCCGTCGCAAATGATGCGCCACGCGGCGGGGTGTCACCTACCGGCGTGTGGACGTGGGGTTACTTTATTTTTCACAACTCTTTCCACTGAACAAAAGAATAAAGTTTGCCACAACCTGTATAAATCAACCAGTAAAATGATATACGCGTAACATTCCCACGCCCGGGGTTATAGTCTTGCTTTTTAAAAGTAAACCTTCAGGTTGGAGCGAGAGAGGAAGCGGGTGGAATCCGACATCTCCATGGAAACCTGTTGCCCCTTCCTGTGAGCCTCACCGCCGGTCGCTTCTGTTTTGCAGGTGATCTTCAGCAAGTACTGCAACTCCAGCGACATCATGGACCTGTTCTGCATCGCCACGGGCCTGCCCAGGTGAGTGCCTCGCGCCCTTCATCGCACCAGGAAAGGGCAGCGCCGGGAAGGGCACGGGGAGGGGCAGAGGCCCGCTGGGCTCACCTCCACAAGGGCGCTTCCAGATCAGTGGACAAAATCCCGCAGGAAGTCTCCGCCCACTGCCTGCCACGGGCGTAGGCTGTGTCCACGCAGAGGAACCACTGGGCTGAACCAAGCAGAGCTACCCTCTTCGGAGTCTGGGGTTTCTCCTTTTGTTTCTTCATTCATTTTTGGGGAGGAGGATGTTTGGGTTTGGGTTGGTCCTCAGGCCCAAATCATCCAGTAGGGGGCCTTTTCTGTCTCAGGGGGGCTTGCCCCAGGTCTACATTTGGCAAAAGACCGACTTCAGGAGTGAGTTGAAAAGACCAGTAGTCTACCCTATAGAATCATCAGTATTCCCTAACAGTTACTTTCCTAAATCAACAGTTTGTTCAAACGAGTGAATTTTCTAATTATTAGCATTCTAACTTTCCCATCATAGAGCGTGACCAGGAGTAGCTTTGGTTGGGAGTAGCTTTGGCACAGCGAATAGCTTTGGCGTGGAAATTAACTTTAAAGGTAGAGCTGAGGCAGAGAGAGCAATAGAAGTCATTCACAGACAGGCAAGAAAAGGGAGACCCAGAAGATGAAATTACATGCCTGAAATTGCAGCAAATAGCAGTTTGTAGCAGCAAAAATAGCCCATAGTTTGAGGCATCTTTGGGTGCACATATTAGGCACCACGCTAAGAAATATATGCACATTGTTTTTTATAACAACCCCAGGACTCAGGTATCACCTCCATTGCACAGATTTTTAAAATTCACAACTGAAGATCAGAGAGCTTAAGTAACTTTGTTGAGGTAACACAGCTCATAAGAGCCCCCAAAAGATGAGAAGTTGGAGGAAGACTCACCGTAACCATTTAAAACCGTCTCGTAGGAAAAATGTGCGGTCTAGATGGACGCCCAGAGGAACTGGAAGTAAAGAGGCAAACTGCAGATTCATCATCTGCTGATACAAATGTTAGTTCCTATTTTACCACAGTTTTTTTAAATCTCCCAACTCAGTAAATTCGACTTGCTCCAATTCCTGTTTTAAATTATGTAAAAACCTGCAAGCACTTAGAATTACACATGGCCGTTTAATTTCATTTGCAAATGGAATGTCAATGGCTGGAGGACGACCTCCCAGCTTCCTGTCCTTCCCGCCCAGGGACCCGGGGCCAGATGGGCCCCTCGACTGTGTTCTTGCTCTTTCGGGCTCGAGCCTCGCGTGAGGCCCAAGTCCAAGTGTGCACCCCAGAGCACATTTTGGGTGAAAACAGACCTGGGTGTGTTTTTCAGGAACACGACCATCTCCCTGCTGACCACAGACGACGCCATGGTCTCCATCGACCCCACCATGCCGGCAAATTCGGAACGGTAAGGGCTCCGCCAGCGCCATCGGCTTGTTCTTCTCGGGCGTGTGTGACGCTTCTCTGCGTGACACGAGAGGGTTTCTGTGATTTCCTCTAAATATACTGCTACGGGAAAGTCTGAATCCCAAGCAGAGACGGCGGGGCGGGGGCAGGGGGGAGTATGCAGGAGGCTTGACTGGGCTCATCCTTGGCGGAAGAGTTAGTCGCTTTCCAAGATGACAGTCATGGCAGGCACGGCTCTACGTTCACACCAGGAACCCTCTGAGGAGGCGTACAGAGGGGGAAGCTGAGGCAGGGAGGCAAGAAGAGCAGCAGAGCCAGGCCCCGGAACCCCTGTCTCAACCTCGGGAAGGGCTGCGGGAGACAGCCCGGCCACAGTCTCTGTGGACAGTTATCATTTACCCATTTAGAGCCAGTCCCCATGTCCCTAAAGTGGCGCGTGCGGGAGGATTCCGTGCGCAGAAGGCGGGAGAGGCTGGGGACACAGGAGAGGGACTGGGGCAGGCCTAGAAAGACCGGCGGGGTTGGCTGGAAATGCACTTGGGAGCGTATGTGACATAGGGAGGGGAAGGACACCGCCCGGGGCCCCTCCAGTCGGTGGCCTGCCCTGTGCCAGGTGGCCTGGAGAGTCCCCAGCCATCTCCACTTCTATTTGCGGTTGGGAGAGGCGGGGTTTAAGTTGCATTCTTGTGAGGCGGTGAGCAGGCACGTCATCAGGCACGGGGAGCCCCTGGGGACCCTCTCTGTCGTCCTCTGCTGATTATCCCCCGAGGGACTCCGTAGCTGCTCCGCGTCATCGGGGTGCTCTGCCCAACTGACCGCGGCCAGCTCTGCACCCACAGCAAGAAGCACGTGCCGGGCAGACCCTCATGCGTCCCCTGGCTGCCTGATATTTGGGCTCCACTGATGGCGTGGCCTGGGACCCCCACTTAGGCCCCCAGGGGGTCCCCCCAGGTGTGTGCGCACCTGAGCACCCAGGATGCACCTTCTCTCCTTGCTCCTGCCCCCAGAACTCTGCTGTCCCGGTCAGCGAGGTCCTAGTGGACTGTGGCCGGCACCGTCTGGATCGGTTGTCTTCCCTGTCACCTTGAGGCCCTGACCAGGCCTCGTCCCCGGCCAGCTATGCCCCTCGGCCTCCCCTCCTGTCCTCAGCTGGGGGCCGTCTCCTGCCCCGCACCCTCCAGCTCTGATTCTCAGCTCCCCCGAAGGCACTGTGCTAATTGGCTCCCCAAAGACTCCACGAGGGTCTTGTAAATCTCAGCGCCAGCTACGGCACTGCTGGATCTCGCTTCAGAAGGCCAGTCCCCAAGTGGTCTGTCACCCCTGACACCCACAAACTGAAGTGACCTCGTCAGAGGGCGTTTCACGCAGACCAGCGCCTGGTCAGTGCAAGCCGGGTCTCTGATGGAGGGAAGCTGCATTGTTTTTCCTGAACTCAGTGAAAACAAGTCTGTGCGCAGAGGTGTCGGACGGGGCAGGTACAGCATAGCTCACCTGGGCCCCAGGTGCCTCGTTAACAAGAGGAAGCTTCAGACTCACCAGACAAAAGCCCTCCGAGACCAAAGAGCCCACATGTCTGAAATGCTCTCTCGTGAGATAAAATAAATGCCTGTCTGAGACCGAGACGGAGACAGACAGATGGAGATGCTGCGGGCACAGCCGTGCCACTGGGCATGGACAGAGACAGAGTGGCCGTGGGTGCAGATAATACGCGTGGAGACAGATACGACAGGAGAAAGGAATAAACTCATTGCAAAGCTGATGGTGACAGGGCAGCGTGTGCCGAGATGTGGATGTGGTCCCCACGTCCTCCTGCACCGCCATGTCATTTGTCCCCTCTTCCGTTTCCTCTGCCACCCCTGCGTCCAGCCTGCCTCTCCCACCAGCTGCCAGGTTCACCTTGGTCAGACACCGCCTTCTCCATGGTGACCTCGTGACCTCTGCCCCGCCGACTTCTCGAGCTTGTCCCATGCCCCACCGCCAGGCTCAGCCCCCCGGGGTCCTGCTTCCTCCCTCGGTGCACACCTCAGTCTGAAACGGCCTAGTTTGCTTATTTGCTATTTTCACTGCTGTCTGCCCCCCTGGACTGGAATCTCTGTCGGGGAAATCTGGCCTTGTCCCCTGCTTGACGGCCAGCTCCTGCCGGAGGTGACACGTGACAGTGTTCAGTCACAGTGGGCTGGATGAATACAGGGGGAATCGGTGAGTTCAGCTCACATCCGTCTCCTCCTCTCTCTCCTGCCCAGAGCGAGAAGCGTCTAAACTGTTCATGGTACATCACGTCATCACGTCTGGCTTGCTGCTTTATTCTGTGCCCATGGTTCTCAGCCAGGGGCAATTTTGTTCCTCAGGGGACACTGGGCAGTGTCCAGAGACAATTCTCGTTGTCACAAAGGGAAGGGGGTGCTGCTGGCATCTGGTGGGTCGAGACCAGGGGTGCTGCTCAGTCCATGGGATGCCCCCACAAACTCACCTGGCCTGGGGTGTCAGTGGCTCACCTGGCCCAGGGTATCAGTGGCTCACCTGGCCTGGGGTGTCAGTGGCTCACCTGGCCCGGGGTGTCAGTGGCTCACCTGGCCTGGGGTGTCAGTAGCTCACCTGGCCCAGGGTGTCAGTGGCTCACCTGGCCCGGGGTGTCAGTGGCTCACCTGGCCTGGGGTGTCAGTGGCTCACCTCGCCTGGGGTGTCAGTGGTGCTGCAGATGAGAACCTGCCTTATGTGGTCTTCTCCCACTTTCTCTTTAGCTATGGCCAACCAGACTGGGCAACATAAAGAGACTTCATGTCTACAAAAAAACAGAAAAATTAGCCGGGCGTGGTGGTGTGCACCTGTAGTCCCACCTACTGGGAGGCCGAGGCAGGAGAATCACTCCAGCCCAGGAGTTCGAGCCCACAGTGAGCTGTGTTGACACCACTGCACTCCAGCCTGGGAGACAGAGCAAGACCCTGTCTAAAAGAAAAAAACATAAAAAACAACTTTTAGAGAAAGACAAATACAATGAAAAGTCAAGGCCAGTTTCTCCCTTCCACAGAGGGACGGTTTATGTTAATTCTGTGGTCGAGGAGGACGATGAAGATTCGACTCGATTTAGACTGAGTAGCCAAGAGTTTATTCCATCACGGGAGCAGCGTGGCCGGTTCTGAGAACATCGCTGCTGTTGGAGTCAAGAGGGTTAGGGAACTGGGAGCCAGGACTAATCTTGCGTGGCCAAGAAATGCAGCCAGGGATCTGGAGCCCAAGAGCCCAGAAGGTTCTGCAGCCGCCTGGAGCGTTCACACAGGCTCAGTGTCCAGTCCCACAGCCGCTTGGCCTCTGTTGCCCACGTGGCGGCTCCCGACCCCCACTCAGCAGCCCCGTGCAGAGGCTGCCTCCGTGTGCCTCCAGGCAGAAGGGGCTGGGGGCTCCGTCCAGGTGCACGGGCAGGCCCAGGAGCCCGGCGGCAACGGAGGCCTCTTGGTGCCCCTGTCATGTGTCAAGCCCACAGGGCATCCTCCCTGGCGTCTCTTACGTGGGAGAAGTTGCTGGACACCCCTCTCCTGCTCTGTGCCCACCTGCAGCCGGGCGGGGTCCAACCTGTCCTTGGACGTGGACGTCAGTTCCACGAGGGCAGGGGCATTTTGGTCTTGTTCACAGTCGTATCACCAGCACCGGACTGCGGGGCGCACAGTGAAAATCGGGTAGAATTGCCATGAACGACATGAACCTGTATTTTATTTTGATACATTCGTTCCCAAGTTCATTCGCTGAGACCGGGGGTTACCTCTTGGAATTTTAATGGGGTTGCCGGACTGCTCTCCCCGGGGTGGCAGCGGCCCAGGCCCCACCAGCCACACCTGTGAGCCTTTCCCTGCATCCTTGCAGCCTCCTTTTACCGGCTTTCAGAATTTGGCTGCACCGCTGGGTAAAAGAATAACCTCTCTCTCGAGGTGAGCCCCTCTTGCGCTGCGCCCCCGGGCCATTGCCCAGTCCCGCTCTTTGCCCGTTGCCCGCTGGCGAAGTCATCTTTTCCTGCCAGAGGCCCTTGTGTGTAGCGTGGGCAACCGTTTGTCTGCCGTAAGCATTGCCAGCGTCCTCCCCACCCACCCGGGGTCTTGGGATTACTGGGGGTGACATTGCTGAGACCCTGGTGGCTTTTTGACTTGTTGATCTGGGGGTACAGCCGCCGTGACCCAACAGAGCCAAAGAGAGGAGCCCTCCGCACCTGCGGGCGCGAGGGGGGCGGGGGG
This sequence comes from Propithecus coquereli, assembly GCF_000956105.1. NCBI lineage: Eukaryota > Metazoa > Chordata > Mammalia > Primates > Indriidae > Propithecus > Propithecus coquereli. The sequence goes on from NW_012152441.1 coordinate 663,225, forward strand.
GGCGCAGGCGGTTCCGGCGGCTCTGCCCTTCCCAGCTCTGGGCAGCACTTCGGCAGCAGTGCCAATGACGAAACGTGTTTCATTGCCCAAATGTGAGCATTACAGAGGAAGTTATCGCTTAAATGATATATTTAAAATTCATCTCAGTGAAGAAACTCAGAACAGCCAACGAAACTAATTTCAAAACAAACCAAAAAAAGCCTAATCCACTGAATTCTAATTCACGCCGGGATTTATCTCTCACGCCAGACGGCAGGCCTGACAGCACTGTCTTCTCTCTTGCAGCACTCCCTACAAAGTGAGACCCGTGGCCATCAAGCAACTCTCTGGTAAGGTGCTGCGGTCGTTTCTTAAATTAAAAAGAAAAGAAGAATGACTGAGCCTGCCCTGCGATTAAATACGTAGTAGTTAAATGTTTGAATCTACAGCCCGATACCATTAGAGTCTGAAACGTTGTGTGTACCACTGCAGAGGCTCTGCCCACGACAGCCCTCTGGGACACCCCCGAGTCCCTGAGGACTTAGCAGATGCCAGGCGACACTCCACTCTGTCTTCCCAGCCCACGCCTGTGCCCCCCGCCGTGGCTGCCAGGCCCGGCCATCTGCAGCCCGCGCAGCCAGTCATGGCGTTGTGTTAGAATTCCTTTCCTTGTGGGTTTCATATCACTTTTATTTATGTATGATTCGTGCATAACAAAATGATCCCATTTAAGTGCCTATTTTGATGAGTTTTAAAACATTTCTACACCCTTGTAACCATCACCAACATCATGAGACAGCATTTACACCACCTGGAAAGTTCTCTCATGCCTCCCAGGTTTTCTCTGTCCACGGCCGACCTGCTTTCTGACACCACCCGCCAGATTTGTCTCTCTGAGAGTTTCATAGGAAAGAAATTATATGGTGTGTGTGTTCTTTTTTGACTAGACATAACGTTTCTGGGATCCACCCATGTTGTGTGTATACATAGTTCATTCCTTTTTATCGTGGTTCAGTTTTTGTTGAAATTACCCTAGTGAGTTTTCCGTTCACTTGTGGGTGGACGTTTGGGTTGTTTCCAGTTTGGGGGCTTTTATAAATAAGGCTGCTCTGGGCATTAAAGTACAAGTCTTTGTGGGGGTGACGTAGTCTCATATATTTTATTTTACTTGGATAAATGCCTATAGACCTAAGACACCCAAGACCTTGCCAAGTTTTTTATGAAGTCAAACATATACTTAACCGTCTTCCCTAAGAGTGGGATGGAAGAGCCTGTAGGATGTGCCCCCAATCTGGGTGTGTTTGACATTTTCCTCATGATCAGCCTGGACATGTGGGTTTTTGGAAGGAGCATGTGTGTGATGTCCACGTGGCATCGGTGGCTTCTCCATGGGAGAGTCACTGTTCACCCCCTAACTTATTCTTCTCTGGAAGCAAGTCACTGAGTCTAGCCCACCTAAGCGGGGAGAAAGAATCGAGGCTCTTTTCTACATACGGATATCCATTTGCTCCAGCACCGTTTGTTGAAAGATAGTCCTCTTCTCCCACTGAATTTCCATGACACCTTGGTCCAAAATCAATGGGCCATTTATATGTGAGTCCTTCTCTGGGCGTCATGTCCTATGCCATTAATGTATATGTCTGTCCTTAAACCAACAGCACACTGTCTGGATTACGGTATATTGATAGTAGGTCAGTCAGGTAGTGTAAGTTCTCTGGTTTCTTTCTTCTTTTTCAAAAATGCTATTCCTTTTATTTTCAAATAAATTTTAGAATCAGTCTGTCAGTTGATACCAGTTTAAAAAAAAGTCTGTTAGGATTTCGATTGAAATTACATTAAATATACAGAAAAATGTGGGAAGAATTAATATCTTCATAATGTTGAGTCTTCTAATTCATGAATATGGTATACCTCTCCATACACTGGGGTCTCCTTCAATGTCTCTCAGTGATGTGTTCTAGGTGTCAGTGTAAAGGTCTTGAATATGTGTTGATAAATCCATCGTTAAGTATTTCAGATTTTTAATGCTATTGTCCATGGATTTTTTCAAATTTCAATTTGCAGTAGTTTTAGTTCATAGAAATTGGCTTTAGTGTATTGACCTTGCTAAACTCATTTATTGGGTCTAGTACCTTTTTGTAGATTTCCTATGATTCTGTAGATGATTTTCTACATCTTCCAATAAAGAATTGCTTCCTCCATCTAAATCCAGACACCTTTTCTTGCTTCTAGTTCCTTTCCTTGCCTGTTGTACCGGCTAGGATGTCCACTGCAGTAGAGGAATAGGTGTGAGGTGGAGATCATTGCTTTGTTCTTAATTGTAGGAAAAATGTGAGAAGTCTTTTCACCATCAGTTATGACGTTAGCTGTAGCTTTTTTAATGGATGCTCTTAATCAGGTTAAGGGGGTTTTGTTTGCTTGTTTATTCCATTTCTAGTTTGTTGAAAGTTTTAGTCATAAATTGGTGTTGAATTTTGTGAAATGCTTTTCTATCTCTGTTGAGATGATCATGTTTTCTCTATTCTGTTAATAGTGAATTATACTGATTAATTTTAAACCAGTAAACTAACCTTGCATTCCTGTTATAAACTCCATTTGGTCATGGCATATTATTTTATCTTTTTGTTTTGGATTCAATTTGCAAATAATTTTGCACCTGTGTTAATGAGGGATAATGTTCCATAGTTTCCATTTCTTATAATATGTTCATCTGGTTTTGATATGAGGGTAATGGTGGCCTCACAAAATGAGTGGAGAAATGTTCCCTCCTTCCCTATTTTCTGGGACAATTTGTGTAGGATTGGCATTATTTCTTCCTTAAATGTTTGGTGGAATTCACCACTGAATCCATCTGGGCCTGAAGTTTGTTTGTGGGCAGATTTTTAATTATGAGTTTAGTTTCTTTACTAGATAAGAATACTCCGGTTTTGTATTTCTTTGAGGATTAATTTCAGGAAGTCGTGTTCATTTCATCCAGGTTTCACCTAAGAACTTATTGGCGTGGTGGAGTCTGAAATATGTCTTTGCCGTCCTTTTTGTCTGTGGAGTTTAGGGAATCCTCCCTTTCATTCGGGATATTAGTAATTTGCACCTTCTCCCTTTTAAGTTAATCTGTCTAATTAGAGATTTATAGATTTGATTGATCACCTTTGGGTTTCTTTGGTTTCCTCCATTGTCTGTTTCCTGTTTCGTTGATTTCTCCTCTGCTTTGGTTCTCCCTCCTTCTCTCTCCAGGTTTGATTTACTCTTATGGCTTCTAAAGGTAGAAGTTCAGATCGTTGATTTTAGACCTTTTTATATATAACAATTTAAAGCTAAAGATTTCCCTGTAAGCATACTTGTATCCCATTCATTTTCACATGTTGTATTTTCATTTTCCTTCTGCTCAATATATTTTCTAATTTACCCTGTGGTTCCTTCCCTGACCCAGTTTTTATTTAGAAGTGTATGATTTAATTCCCAAATGTCTGGATATTTTCCAGGTGTCTTTCTCTGTTATTGATTTCTAAGTTGATTCCGTTAGGATCAAAAACAGACTCTATTATTACCGTCTTTTTAAATTTATCAAGGTAACATGGTTCATCTTGGTGACTGTTCCACGTACACATGAAAGAATGTGTATTTTGCTATTACTGGGTGGAATATTCTGTAATTGTTGTTTAGGTCAAGTTAGTTGACAGTGTAGTTCAAGTTTTTTGTATCTTATTTTTTGTCTACTTGTTCTAGCACTTACTGAGAAATGGATATTAAAATATGCAGCTGTAATTGTGGATTTGTTGATTTCTTTTCTCGGCTCTGTCTGTTCTTGCTCCATGCATTTTCAATTTCTGTTATTAAGTGCATACTGATTTAGGATCGCTAAACCTTCTTGATGGATTAACCCCTTTATTCTTACGAAAATTTATCTTTGATGCTATTCCTTGTTTTGAAGCGTTCTTTCTGCATCTCATATTAACTCCAGCCCTCTCATCCTTAGCACTCGCACGTCATGTCCCTTGTCCTTCTGTAAATGTACGTATGTCTTTACAGTTGAAGTGCATTTCTTATAGGCAGCAATTATCAATTTGGGCCATTTCAGCCTTTTAATTGACATTTTCAAACCATTTACATTAAATGCAAATATAGACATGGTTGGGTTTTAATCTGCTATCTTGCTATTCATTTTCTATTTATCCTTTTTAGGTTCTTTTCTCTTTTCCTGCGTCTTTCGGATACTGAGCATTTTTCAGTTTAATATTTTTTGTCCACTCTTGGTTTGTGAGCTATACTTCTTTGTTTTATTTCTTTGTGGTTGTTCTTGGTTTTACAATTCGTATCATGAACTTAGCACCATCTGCCTTTAATCACATCCCAGCCCGTCGCTGAGACATGAGACGCAGCAGAGTACTTCCGTCTCTCCCGTCTCACGCTCTGCGCTTCATGTCATACGTTTCACTTCTACGCGCGTTCGAAACCCCACAATACACCGTTGCTGCGCGTTGCTTGCAACGGTCAATTATATTTTTTGTTTCATTTCTTTGTGTAGATCCAGGTTTGCACCTGGTGCCATTTTCTTTCTTCCTTTTGAACTTCTCTTAACATTTCTCATATTGCTGGTCCTCTGACAACAAATTTGTCTTAAAAAGTTTTTATTTCACCTTCGTTCTGGAGGGGCATTTTCTTGCCATAGAGAATGTTAGTTTGACGGGTTTTCAGTACTCTCAGTGGGTCTTTCCGTTGACTTTTGGCTGGAACAGCGCCTGGTGAGCATCAGTCTGCGCTGGGCCATGTCCTTGTTTCTGTCTGCAATGTGTCCCTTGCCCAGATTGCTCAGATATTCCCTTTGTCACTGGCTTTCAGGGGCAGGTCACGGTGGCCTTGGTGTGGTTTTCTTTCTGCTTAGCCTGCTCAGGGTTCATGGACCTTCTTGGACCTTTAGGTTCACATTTTTCATCAAATTCGGAAGTTTTCTATGCCCTGCTCTCTTCCCTCTCCTTAGGACCCTAATTACCTGAGTGGTGTCCCCAGACTCGCTAGGGCTCTGTTCATATTTTTTCTCTGTTGCTTGATTTTTCTTAGACGTTTTTGTTCTATCTTCAGTGCCATTGGTCTTCCCTTCCACGTTGCCTAGTCTGCGTTAATCTCACTGAGTGAAATTTTCATTTCAGGCATTGCATTTTTCATCCTTAGGAATTCCATTTTGCTCTTTTTTTATATCTTCCATGTTTATATCTTCCATTTATCTCCTCATCGCGTTCAGAGGTCGGCTTCGAAGGTCGTTGTAAGGACTCCAGCTCTGTGCCGAGCGATACGGGAGCTGTGAGCAGGCTCTGAGCAGAGAAGTGACGTCACCAGGTTATATTTGTAAACCTGGCTCAGCCTGCCCTGCTGAGGTCTCGCAGGGGGCAGCGGCAAAGGTGGAGGCAGAGAGACCCTTGAGGGGGCCGCGGCGGTGATTCCAGCGGGAGGAGGGGGAGACCCAGGTTGGGTGGGGGGCAGCGGTCAGATTCCGGGATGTTCTGAAGGAAGAGACAAGCCTTGTTCCCAACCGAGTGGGAGTGGGATGTTAGCTTAAAAGGAGTCAGAGAAGCCTCCGGGCTGTGCCTTAAGCCACTGAGCGCAACTGCCCGGGGTGGCGCAGGGCAGTGGGCAGAAGGGCGCCGGTGCCTCGATACCCCCCAGGGCAGGAGGGTCAGAGTGACAAAGCCCTGGGAGCAAAGGAACAAAAAGCAGGCCAAGCACAGGGTGCCGGGCGGGGCTCGGCACAGGCAGCCCAGGCCAGGCCCGCCGCGCTCAGAGTACCACTGGAAGAAGGAAGACGGATCTTTGGGTAACTTTGGGGCCCCACCTAGCACCAATGGGAGATGGATTGGGGCTCATTAAGGGACAGAATTTAACGAAGGTTAGAGCCAGCCGTAAGTCACGTCGGCTGCCTTAGGGACGGAATGCAGGAGTCTGGCAGAGGGCTGCCGGCTGTGGGCACCGAGTTGGTGTCCTCTGAGGCCCTCCCAGAGCCCGGGTCCCAGGAGCCCCAAAAACCAAACTGCAGTGCACAAAGGCTTGTATTGATCTCAGCATCGTGACACTCTGAGTAAAGGAACAATAGGGGCATTTCTCCTGACTATGCCAGGATGAGAAAAAGTAGAAAACCCGTCGAGGCTTTGCACCATCTTCACACGGGCCGGACTGGCTCGGAAGCATCCGGCTGTGTCGTCAAAAGCGCAGGGGTGTGACGGCCTTGAGGACGTCAGCAGGGCCCAGGCTCCCGCCAGCCGTACCCCACGCCAGAGCCTGCAGGGGGCAAGTGCTCGCTGTGTTTGTTGGTCAGCACATGGTGCGGCCCGGAGGGGACCGGAAGCGCGTACGCTTCTGCTGGACCAGGCGGGACGTCCCTCTTCAGAGACCACAGCGGCCCAGTGGAAGGCCAGCCGTGGGTCTGCTCTGTCCCTGTGAACCACCCTGGCAGCACTGCGTTTACTCCACAGCGAGGAGTCGCCAGGTTTCCAAGGGCTGCGCCGTCCCCGGCAACATCGGCGCCTCCTGCGCGGGCCTGCCTTCCTGCCCGGCCACATCCCCGGCCAGGACAGCTCCACCTCTTCCCGGCCAGGGCGTCGTGCGGCTCCCTGCTCTTCACGTGGGCTGGTATTCCAGGGTTTTCTTCTGGGGACAAAGGTGGCGTCAGGCAAACCCTCATGGCTTTCCTGAGACAAGCAGGAACAGGGGGCTTTGTGAGAAATACATTTCGAAAACATCTTTCCGCTTCAGAACTTGTTCTTAGGAATCCTGAGTCTCCCTGTGGCGACAGCCTTCCCTCTCCCCTCCGCCGGCCTCGCTGCCCAGAGCCTCTGAGCCTCTGAGCCTCTGCCCAGGTCCCTCCCCGGTCCTGGCAGGGCAGCGCGGAGCCAGGGCCGCCCTTGAGCCAGCAGCCGCGCTGACGACGGTGATCACAGCCCCTCAGGAAAGGAGAGGCGCCTGCTTCCCGGCTGGCACGCGGCTGCCGAGGCCCCACACCCTCCTCCCGAGGTCCCAGCCCTCCGGATTCTCAGTGCGTTTCAGCAAATGCCCCGACTGGTCTTGGGGGGACCGTCTGATGCACAGATGCCCCAGAGTTTTGCTGTTTTGCTACCTAAATACATACTCAGAAAACAGTAAAGAGAACAGTAGTATCCAAAACATGACTTTCATAGAAAAGAAACACTGGCCAGTCCTGGCCCAGGCCCACAGCACCACTGCGAACCGCGACACTGTTCTTGGGGCGTCACCGAGTGGCCACGCGGCTCCCGCTGCAGCTCAGAGCAGACGCCCTGGTTACCGGGCACCTCTCTTAGAAAAACAATCTCTTTGCCTAATCGTAGGAGATAATCACGTGGACAGACTGTTTTTCCCTTTTGTGAATAAAATAAAGTCAGTAGCGACTACGAAAACCCCGGGCTCCTGTGCGTCTTCCTAGGACAATAGCGCCGATTCCTCCGAAAACCCTTGAACCATCAGTCACTTTTATTTGATTTAAGCAGCTCACATTCAAAGAGTGGTGTTTTCCAGATTGCAAAGTGCGTGATTTCAGTCTGCAGCCGGCTGCGTGTGCCTAGCCGGTGCCTCTGCCCGCCAGGAGCCAAGGGTCAGGTACACGTTAGAATAGTCCCCTCCGCGAGGAAAGGACGGGTGGGCCTTGCCTGGCCCGAGTTCCCCGGGCCCATGACGGCAGCGAGAGTCCGTGTGTTCACGACGCTAAGCCAGGGGCCTCATGTCTCTCTTTGGCCAGAGCGTGCTGCGCCCCTTGCTGGGCGCTCTCACGGTTTCTCGGGGTGCAGCCACTATCAAGCCGTTGAGTCATACTCCACCGAAGGGACAGCACCTTCAACTTCAGAGCTAAGAACAGGACCCTGAAGTACAGGTGTGGGTTCTCCTCTGTGTCCCTGCCTGCCCCAGGGCCCAGGACGGGCTCTCTTGTGGCCCCACGCCTGGCCAGCCTCTGCGTCCTGCAGGGAGGCCCTGCGAATCCCACACACTGCCGGCTCTGGCCGAGCGCGGCTCTCAGGTTCCGCCTCCCTGGCCAGAGACCGTCGGATACTCAGAGCCTTCCTGTTGGCAGCAGTGTCATTGTCATTGCTGTTTCCAAAGGACAGTAAAAGGGGAGCCTTGAAGACACCAGGGGCATCCACCACAGAGTGGTGCTGTGCTGCACTTTTGTGTTTAGAGACAGGGTCTCACTCTGTCACCCAGGCCGGAGTGCAGTGGCGTCATCATAGCTCACTGCAGTGTCAAACTCCTGGGCTCAAGCATCCTCTTGCCTCAGCTTCCCGAGTAGCTGGGACTACAGGATGCTCCACCGAGCCCAGCTAATTTTTAGATTTTTTGTAGAGATGGGGCCTCAACTATGTTGCCCAGGCTGGTCTCAAACTCCTGGCCTCAAGTGATCCTCCTGCCTCAGCCTCCCAAAGTGCTGGGATAACAGGCATGAGCCACCACACCCGGCCATGTATTGTGCTTCTGCAAGCCAGAGGTGACAGGTGGCCAGCAGGTGGGCAGGCTGGCTGGCTGTGCATGGACGGTGCTGAGAATTCCAGCAGGGAACAGGTAGCCCTGCCCCTGACACACGCCTGCTTCTCTTCCTCAGGGAGAGAGCTCCAGCTGCTCTTTACAGACGCCCCTGGTAGTGCAGAGCTGGCCCTTTTTGCCCCGAGACCCAAGGAGGCCAGGCCAAAAGGACCCATCCTTGTCTTGGCAGGTGAGCTGCTGGCATCGGCAGACAGCAAACACTCCCTGCAAACCTGCTCCCAACAGCTTAAGAAGCAGAAGTCGTGGTCACTGCTCGAGTGTCAGCTCACCGAAGTCAGTGCCCCAGAACGCTGCAGCTGAGGAGGTTTCAGGGACAGCCATGGAACCCCAAGACTGCCCCGCTATGAGAGTTCCCCCAAGTGACCAAAAGTCCAGCCACAGTGCAAGTGAAGATGCACGGTAAACGTAAAATGCACACTGAACATTGAACGTTAGTGTGAAAAAAAGAGTGTATCTCAATAATTTCATATTGATTTAATGTTTTCTTATGGAGATATAATTCACATAACATACAGTCCACCATTTCAAAGCATTCAAAGTCAGTCGTTTTTGGTGTGTAGTCACTTTGTGGTGCAAACGTCACCACTGTCTGATTCCAGAACCTTTCCATCACCCCCAAAAGAACCCCCGGACCTGTTAGCAGTCTCTCGCCAGTCCCTGCACCCCGGCCCCGACTGCCACTCAGCCCCTTTCCGCCTGTGGATTTGCCTGCTCTGGACGATTCGTATGTTGGAATGTGTGGCCTCTGTGTCTGGCGTCTCTCGCTTTGCGTAACGTTCTCCAGGTTCACGCGTGTGGGAGCGTGTAACGGCACTTCGTTCCTTTCAGTGTCTGGACGCTGTCGCATGGTGTGGCCGTGTCACAGTCTGTGTATCCCGCATCAGCTGGTGGACAGTAGGGTCATTCCCACTTTTTGGCTGTTGTCAAGGATGCTGCTGAGAACATTTGTGTGCAAATTTTTGTGTGAATTACACATGCTGAAATGAGATATTTTGAGGTACGTTGGGTTAAATAAAATATTAATTTTTTGAAGTCTAGCCACCTTAAAGGGAAGGGATTCGTTGAACATTCGCAGCAGATGCTGTTGGTGCCCTAGGTTGGCCCGTCCCAGACGTCCCTGCAGCCAGATGGACGGGTCCCTTGCCCACCCCCTGAACCCCCCTGCATGAGGACCTGCTCTGTGCAGGGCACCCCAGAAGTGCTGGGGAGTCACCGCCCCAAGACCAGCCCTCCGCTGGTGAGAGGGGGAGCTGGTGGACAGGTGTCAGCTTCCTTGCTCTGCGATGGGACAGCTCTCTGATGTCATCTACACGGTTGCTCAGAGGGACCCCACAGTGGTCACCTGCTCGTTAACACACCCCGCGTGAGCCTTCTTCCCCCCCTTGCCTCGGTTCCCCACTCCCTCCTGGGGCTTCCTAGGGTCACCTCCAAATACACCACCAGCACCCAGCCCCTTGTCTCCGGGTCAGCGTTAAGGATCTCAAACTGAGAGCCTCAGACTTGGAAAGGGGAGAGAGAACACAGGGCACTCATTTGTTAGCGGGATGAAACAGCCTTAGGAAAGCTGCTTAGCTGCACTGGGCTCCAATTTCCCTTGCAAATAGGAATTCTAATGCGTACCTTGCCTGATTCTTAGGAGGATAAATGAAGTAATTTATGCAAAATGCTTAGCACAGTGCCTGCCACTTGGTAAGTGCTCAATAAATAGCTGCTATCATTTAAAATGACCTAGAGGGCATTTTTGAATGGCTAAAGTTGTGTCTCTGGAATTGCTGAATTTTAATGGAACGGGAACGCTTCCTGAGTTCTGAAACAGCACACGCAGTGCTGGCTGTGTTTTCGCTTGAAAGTCAAGTTAATGCTTGAAACTTGAGCACAAACATGGTGCTTATGAGAATTAATAATGCTTCTTAATATTTTCTATTTTTAGTGCAGTTTCATTCCAAAGAGCTTTAGAAGCTTAGTCTTAGTCATCCTTACTTGGACTATTTTTTTTTTTAAACATAAAGGGTGCAATGTAGAAAATGAAAAATAACCACTTCTGGAACTGTGTGTTCATGCTCCCCTTGGGGTGGGCTAGCTGACAACGACAGCAGCCCTTGGCACACCGCAGTCGAAGATGTGGGTGGCAAACACAATACAGAGGCCTTGGGAAGTCGTGTGTCCCGACTGCAGATTTCAGCTTAATGAAAATGACGACAGCAGAACATTTCTGCCAGGACCTCGAGGCCGCACGTGCCCAGACCGTTCTCTCTGCCCCCGGGCATGTGTGAGAAGCAGGCAGACCGCACCCACACCCGCGTCCTGGGACGGGCAGTGCAGCGCACAGATCCCACGTGCCTAGCGTGACGGGCTTTTACGGACAAGCACATGCATGTGACACCACCCCCAGTCGAGGCAGAGAACATTCCACCTCCCCAGAAAAGTTCCCTTGTGCCTCCTTCATGCCAGTCCCCACGCACAGTAAGAAACTGCTCTCCTACCCGCAATCTGCCACTGCGGATTGCCGTCCCTGTCCTTGGATGTCCCTGAGCTGGACTATCCCACGGGACGTGCGCTTTGCTGCCCGGCTCTTTCGCTCAACATCATGTTTTTAAGATCCACTCATGCGGTGTATTTACTTTTGTATTGTTGAGCGGCGCACACTTTGTTCGCTAATTCTCCTGTGGGTGGGCATCTGGGTCATTTCTAGTTTGGGGCTCAGCTACTATAATTATTGTCCCAAGTTCTTATCATGGACATACTTGTCAATTATCTTGGGTGCTACCTAGGAGTAAAATTGCTGGTTCATCTGGTAAGTGCATGGTTAACTTTACAGGAAACTGCCCAACTCTTGTCCCAAGTGTCTGTCCCGTTGCGCACTCCCGCCAGCGATAGGTGAGTGATGCAGTTTCCACGTCCCCCGCCCCCCACTGGGCGTTCTCACTTTTTTTAAATTGTAGACATTCAAGTAGGTGTAAGATCAATCATATTTCATTATAGTTTTAATTTGCATTTCCCAGATGACTGGATGTTGAGCATGTTTTTATGCACTTATTGGCTATCCGAATATCTTATTTTGTGAAGCTCTAAGTATTCTGCTCATTTTTTAAATCGGCTTGTATTCTTTTTATCACCGGTTTGTAGGAAACTCTATATAAGCTGGAAATAATTCATTTGTCAGATACGTGGATGGCAAATATTTTTCCCAGTTTGTGACTTGCCTTTTTCATTTTCGTAATGAGATCATTTGATGAGCAGAAGTTTTTAATTTGATGAAGTCTATCTAATGTAACGAGTTTTTCTTTTAGGTTTAGTACCTTTTGTGTCTTCTCTAAGAACCCTTTTCTACCCCAAGATCATGAAGATACATTTTCAGAGGATTTAGAGTTATAGCTATTATATTTAATCTATGATCTGTTTCAAAGTAACGCTGTGTGTGGTGAAGTGGGGCTCGCTACTCATTTTCTCCGACGCACACGCCCAGTCGTTACAGCAACACTTGCTGAAAAGACCTTCCTTTTCCCTCTGAGTCCCTTCGGTGCCTTTGTTGAGGGTTAACTGTCTCACGAGTGGGTCTCTCGCCAGACTCCGTTCTGTCCCGTTGATCTGCTTGTCCGTCCTCGCACGAATACCACCCTGGCTGAACCGCCGGGCCTGGAAATCGGGTCCTGCAAGTCCCGTGCATCTGTCCTTCCTTTTCAGTGGTTTTGGGTTCGTGGGTCCTTTTCTTCTCCCTATAAATTTTAGAATCAACTTGTCAATTTATCAAAAAAAAAAATCCTTCTGTGACTTTGATTGCTGTTACATTTAATATAGAGATAAATTTGAGGACAATGGCATCTTAACCATATTGAGTCTTCCAGCCCTTGAATATACAACTGTCTACTTGTTTAGGTCTTATTTAACTTCTCTCAGCAAAGTTTTAGGATTTTCAGGGTAGAAGTCCTGCATATCTATTGCTAAATTTCCTCCTAAGTATGCTGTTTTCTGGTTTTATTGTAAATGATATTCTATTAATTTTCCAGTTGTTTGCTGCTAGTTTTGTAAACATACAACAGATTTTTGTATATCAACACGGTATCTTGTGAACATTGCTTAATTCATCTGTTAGTTCTAGTTGTTGTTTTATAGATTCCTATGATTTTCCATAGAGACGGTCGTATCTTCTTAGAATATAGTTTGAATTCTTGCATTCCAATTCTTCTGCCTTCTGTTTCTCTTACTTGTCTTGTTGCGCTAGTCGAAACTGCAGTACAGTTAAGTACGAGCGAGAGCAGACATCCTGCCTTGCGCACGTTCTCAGGGGAAATGCGTTCCGCCTCTCACCGTCGCACGCGATGTCAGCAGCAGATTGTCCCGTAGCCGCCGTAGACGCCCTCCCTCAGGCCAGAAGTCTTCATCTGCTCCTCGCTTTCTAAGAATGTTTTTGTCAAATGTTCTTTGACAAAATTCTTGGTTAAATTTTATCGAATGTTCTCTCTGCCTCTATTGAGATGGATTGAAGAAGCCCTTTATTCCTAGTTTTCTAGTGGTCTTTATCCTAAAGGGCTGTTGGATTTTTGTACACGTTCTTTCTGCACCTCCGGGGATGATCAGATGGCTTTTCTCCTCTATTTTTCAGTATAGTGAATGATACTGAGGTTTTCAAATGTTAAAACCACTTTGCTTTCCTGGGATAAACCCACTTGTATTCCCAGAAATATTCCTAGGAAAATACTCAGGAATAAGTTTAACAAAGGACACCCAGGCCCTTTACCCTGACGTATTGACGTGGCCTCTTTCTATGTATTGCTGGATCTGATTTCCGAGAAATATGTTGGTGATTTGCGTGACTGTTTAAGTAGGATATAGATTTGTAACTTTCTCTTTCTTGCAATGTCTCTGTCATGTTTCGATATTGGGGCTATGGTGGGCTCACAAAACGTGGAAGTTTTACTTTCTTCTCTGTTTTCTGAAAGATCTCAAGTAGTTCTGGTGTTACTTCTTCCTATGTCCATCACACTTAATGCATTTGTTGGTAGAGTTGGGATTCGGTCTCCCGTGTCGCTCGTGGTTTTTTATTGATCTCGTGTTTTGTTTCTTTGCTTCTCCTTTTCTGCCTCTTCTTGGGTTCATTGAACAAATTTTTGATCCCGTTTTATTCCTTCTGTCAGCTCTTCAGCGAGACCTTTCAGTGTTATTTTAGTTGGCCATTATGTTACAATATGCATCTTTAACTTTTCTAATTGATAGATTTTATTTTTTTAGATTCATAGCAAAACTGAGTGAAAAGTACAGTGTTCCCACATGTTCTCTCCCCACACAAAACCCGCCCCCGCCACCATCACTGCCCTGTGTCAGGTGTGCATTTGCCGTGATCCGTGAACGAGATCAGCACGTCGTTACCGACCAAAGTCCACCGTTCATGTTAGAGCTCACGCTCGGTGTTGCGCATTCTCTGCATTTGGGCAAATGTGTGATGTCATGTGTCCACCTTCAGAGTATCACAGAACAGTTGCCCCGCCCTGAACGTTCCCACCTGTGCATCCCTCCCCCACCCGGATCTTTCCTGTCTCCATGGTTTTGCCTTTCCCAGGATGTCACATAGTTGGACTCCTACAAAATGTAGCCTTTTCAGGTTTTCTTTCACTTACTAATATGTATTTAAGATTCTTCTATGCCTTCTCCTGACTTTTTAGAGTTGAATAATATTCCACTGTCTGGATATACCACTGTTTATTTATCCACTCGCCTCTCGAAGGGCATCTTGGCTGCTTCCAGGCTCTGATTTATTCAATCGTGAATGAAGCTGCCATCGATATTCACGTGCAAGATTTCGCGTGCACGCAGGCTTTTGGTTCCTTGGGTAAATACCAAGAAGCACAATTGCCGGATCTTTTGTGAGAAGGTGCTGAGCTTTGCAAGAAGCTGCCGAGCGGTTTTCCAGCATGACCGCGCCACTTTGTAGCGAGCGAGCTCTCGTTACCGCGCATCCTCACTAGCGTTTGGCGCCTCCGTGTTTTGGATTTTCGCCATCCTGATTAGGTGTGTTGCAGTATCTTATTGTCGTTTTAATTTGTAATTTCCTAACAACTCATGATGTTGAGCATCCTTGCATTTGCTTATTTGCCCTCCGTATATCTTCTCTGTTTGAGGTGTCTGTTCAGGTCTTTCGCCCAGTTTTTAATCGTCCTTAATATTTTACAGTCTGTTTAGAGTTAATATTGCACCACCTCGCACTGGAGGAGGATCATTCTACTTACCCCTGAGCTATTGCTGCCTTGCATGTTTCAGCTACATACATTTTAAACCCCGTAATACAGTATTACCACTTTTGCTTTAAACAGCCAGTTGTCTTTGGAAGACATTATGAAAAGAAACACAAAGAAAAATGCTTTAATAGTTGCCTACATGTTTACCATTTCTGATGCTTTTATTTCTTCCTGCCTACCCCATCTCCCAACTTGTATTCTAAGCCTTCCGCCTGGAGAACTTCTTTTCCGTTTTACGTTTCCTGCAGTGCAAATCTGTTAGTGACTGGTTCTCTCATCTTTTGCTTAGTGGAGCATGTCTTTATTTTGCCTTCATTTTGCAGGACGGTTTTTCAGGGTATAGAATTCTTCTTTCACAAGGATTTTTTGTTTTCTTTAAGAAGTTTAAAAGTGCTGATTTATTTTTTCCCGGCTTCTACTGTTTCAATGAGAAGTCAGCTTTATTTCATCATCGTTCCCTGTGTGGATGTGTCCTTTCTCTAGCTGCTTTTAAGGTGTTTTTCTTTTTCCATTTATCTTTAGGCTTCAGCACTTTGACAACGATGTGATTTGGTCTGATTTTCTTTTTATTTATCCTTCTTGGTGTTCATTGGATTTCCATGGACTGTAAATTTGTGTTTGAACCAAATTTGTAGAATTTTCAGCCATTATTTCTTTAAACATATTGTATGCACCAATCTTTCTCACTAACTACATGTATGTTAGAAGGTTTGCTATTATCTCCCAGGTGACTATGGCTCTGTTCTTTCTTTTTTCTCTCTGCTCTTCAGAGTGGGTCGTTTTTATTCATCTGCCCTAACTCTTTCTTCTGCTGACTCTAAACTGCTGTAAGCACATCTATAATATAATCCAGATATTATATTTTTAAATTCTAAAATTTTCACTTGATTCTTATTCATAGATTTCTCTCTTGAGATTCCCCATCTGTTTACTATTTACTAACATCTTTTTCGTTTAGGTTATTGGACATACTTATAATTGCTGCATTGTAGTCTGTGTCTGCTATTCAACATCTGAATTAGCTAGGATGTCTGTTGGGTGATTTTTCTCTTGACTGTAGGTCACATTTTCCTGTTTCTTTGCATGTCTGTTTTTTATTGTATGCTAACTTCGTGAATAACACGCTGCAGAGACTCTGGGTTTTGTTATCTTTCTCTGAGGAGTGTTGATTTTGTTCTGGCAGTCAGTTAAATTACTGACTGATGACCTCTAACTTGTGGAGGCTTGGTTTTATGCTTTGTTAGGGTAGAGCTCTAGAGTGACCCTTCTGGGGTGTTAGCAGGAAGCCTGAGGTGTTTATTAAGCCCCTCAAACTGGACTGGACTCAGGCTCCAAACTTTGTCTCTCCTGCATTTGGAGCTGAAATCCCTGCTGAGCTCTTTCATCCTCCTAGACCCACACATGTGCGATTCAGGGATCAAGCAAGAAACAGTTTACATAGTAAACTGAGTTTATACAGAATGTGCATCTACCCCAAGCTTCCTACTTTGGGGATTCCCCCTTTCATTTCCATCTTCTCTGACAACCTAAAACTCTGTCCTCTGAGACTTCAACCAGATAAACTTGCAACGTTCTCCTTCAGCCCTCGCCACCTGCAACATAAGATCACGCCATAGCAGGACACAGGACACAAAATCTTCCCTTTTTTACAGCAGCGTAGTTCTTCACTTTGTGAACGTGCCATTGTTTATGCGATTGATGGATATTTGTGTTGCTTCCTGCCTTTTGTTATTGCAGCAATCAGTTGGCTGTTTTTTATTTCTCTTGCTACAAACTTTACAACTGTGTGCAACCTGTTAAAGTCCACAGATGCAGTGAAACCTTCGGTTTGCAGAAAGACTCAGTCTTTACTAGATTTTTGCAAACGTCCTGTCATTTGCCTCATAGTCAGTTTTTTCATTGGGTCAGACTTTACCCTGACAGCATTCTTCCTGGAACTAGTCTTGAGGGTCATTTGACACAAAGTCAAAGCCCCAGACACGATGAACCCGGCAGGAGCTCAGTAAAGATGTGACGGAGCCTCGGTCTGTAAAACAGGGAGGGGAAACGCGTGTTAGCCGTCCCGAGGCTTGCAGCCTCGCGGGTGGGTTTCTGCTCACGCGCTGATGCTAAGGAAGGGAGGAGCGTATAGAGATCACACCCAGATATCTGCAGTCAAATGCATGCTACACACAACATGAAATCCCCCTCTCCAACAATGAAAGGGAGAAAATTCAGTCCAGCGTCTGCCCTGAGGTGCTTGAATCTGAAATGACAAGGCAGTTGCCCGACACTCCCCACGATTCCACGCTTGGTTGTCAGGGTCTTCGGCCGCCTTTGCTTTCTCTGTTATACCGAATGGCTAAAACACCAGTTGTCTGGGGTGTTCCTTCGGCTGCTGATAAACTTAAGCAATTCCTCGGCAGGCAGGACAAGCCATGGAAAGGGCTCCTGTGCCTTTAAGAAGCAAGGTGAGGTCATCATTAATCATATAACTTTATGGTCCCCCTGGGCTATAAAGGAAATGTCCTCCTCATTCTGAACATCTATTTTATGGTGTCCATAAACAGGGAATTGCCGGTGACTGTTCCCTGAGTTAGAACATCCTTGGTCAGTTGGGAGGTTCGAGGGCAGCTGCAAGGGTCAGGAGAGAGTGAAGGTGGAACAGGAGGTGAGTTCGCTTCCCAGGAAGAGGGACGTGACCCTCCCCACCCCCGCCAGCGGGAAGCCCGCCCTTCCCTGGCAGAGCCTGGGGCTCAGGGCTTGGGGGCTGGACAGGAGTGGAAATAAGTGCCCCTCCCCCCCTCCTCGGGACCTCTGCAGGGCCTCTCTTTGGAGCCAAGTAATGTAGGTTATTGTCCCTAATGCAAAAACGAAATACCCCTTTCTAAAGGAATAGCAGAGTTTTAAAAAAAAGTTTGTTAGGCAGTATCTGAGAAGGAGAAACGTGGCTCACTGCATCATATTCACGGTGCGTGACCACGAGCCGAGTGGTGCTGTGCCACAGTCGCCCGCTGTCAGGAGAGACTGGGACAGATGGGATCTGCGTGGGCTCCCAGGCCACACTCACGCGTCCCGTGCTATTGTTCATCCCACTGCTGCAGGCCAGAGGCTTGGGATGCAAAGTTCCTTGCTGTTGTTCCCAGGTCCCCTTCCTCAGTGCACGGGTTTGGGGACCAGCGTGTCACTAGGGCTGTGTTTGCATTCATCGGCCAGGAACAAGAGTGTGTGTCCAAACCCGCTCAGTGTCTGGGGACAGAAGAATTGCTATTGCTGTTACTGCTCTCCCCAGCACAAGATAAAAAAAAGAGACGTGCGAATCAGCTCGCTGGCCGATCTAATTAGCGTGTCCAGTTGAAGTAATGTTCGGAGGTGGAACTGTTGCTTGGTCTGTGCTGTGGATCAGTTAAACCAGATTTCACGTCCTTCCGCGCCGGGTAGACTCGGGATTTATCTGAAACAAGTAAGCAATTCCTGGCGGAGGTGAGGCAAGGCCGGGGCAGGTTCCTGAACTGTCCACTGCAGCCTAAGGTGGGGCCAGGTGACGGTTTCTGGGCACGGGACAGGGGCAGGAGCAGACTCTGCCCTGGTCACTCGTGAGAGCAGCCGTGCCGGCACCCCAGGGCCGGGCGCCTGCTGCCGCCCCCGCAGCCGAGTGCCACCCAGGAACCTGGAGCGGCAGCCCCATAGGGCCCCCTCTGCACCTCCCGAGTTTTGCTTCACCCTTGCCCCCTTGGTTCTGCTCGAGTGGGCAGGTCCTGGGCCCTCTCTTGCAAATCCATGGCCCGAAGCTGGACGGATCTGGTAGCGTCTTAAAAACAGGACCCAGACCCTGCTGGGTTCTGAGATGGCTCTGGGACGAAACTCAACTCCCCTGTGACATGTGAGAGACTCGGTGCTTGTCACATAAGGAGGCTGGCGGGGCACAGCACCCAGATGAGCCAGCTTCGCCAGTCCAGAACAGGCAGAGAGCAGCCAGACTCAGTGGGGCCGGAGGGGCCGGCTTAAACCTCCGTGCTGACACCTGCTCATTTCCGTGGTCAGCGCTTCTGTCTTTATGACAGTCCCCGGTGTGTAGGAGTGAATTATAGGGAGCTTGAAGCAGCACCCTTGAAGTCCACTCTAGTGCCCCAGACTTGGGCACGCTCGGCATTGTGTTGGCTGTCGGGTGGGACGGTTTCCTTCCGAAAACAGGTGTGTTCTGCACGCCGCCCCTCGGTTTCACCTGCGCGGCCAGTGATCACTCCCGCCGGCTCCTCCGCTCAGGGTCTCACTCCCACTCTCCCGGGTGCTCGGAAACTTCGCGGGTTCTGTCCAGTTGCAAATCACCAGCATCCCAGGCTATTGCTGGTTATTCTTCACTTTTTAAAAAAATTCTCAAAGCGAAACTACTTCAATATGCTTTCATTTTAGAATTCAGTGTATACCATGTGGCATTTAAGGAAGAGAGGCAGGTGTCACACGTACTATCGGATTTTGCCAATACAATGTGGTTTTGCCACAGAGGTTGGGAATGACTGGCTCGCACTTGAAACAGCTTGTTGCCTCCAAATCCAGCAGCGTTAGGCTCGCTAAAGATTCTGGAGGCGGTGGAGGGGTGAAGACCACATTCCAGATGTTGCAGGTAGGATCCGCTGCTTCTCAGCCTGGAGGCGGTACCTGGAGCTCACCTGTCACCCCGTGGACGGTGACGTCCTAGGGAAGGCAGTGGAAGCAAGAAAGGAAGTCAGGGCACCCGCACCTGTCGGCGCCCCCGAGATGCAGTAATGGCGGCAGCAGCCATCGCTGAGGCGGGCAGCTTCCCTGGGCAGGCGCCGTCCTGAGCACTCTCCACGCATGCAACCCCAGCGCATTTTTAAGTCAACAAATCCACTGGGAGGAAACGGTGGCCGCTGCAGGAATTCCACTGATTCCAGGTGGGGAGGGGAGGGCCCGTTTCCTGATCAGGGCTTTGTTTGTGGACGTGTGGGAGTGGCTGGCCTTTGTGCACACAGGCGGTGTTGCGCCTTTACCCCTGCCAGAGTGCAATCTCCACGTGATCTAAGGAGACTGTTCAGCGAGTTCCTCGCGCTGAGTTACCTGTGCGTCGTCAGCGTAAGTGCCACGACCTGGGCGTCTGCTCTGGAAGCTCACTGGGAATCTGCGCCCTTTCTGGGAACAGCTCAGATACGTGGATGTGCTGGCCCGGGTGGCCCAGGGCCTGAGGTGTGGCTGTAACTGGGACCCAAACGTCCGCCCCTAGCACTGGGCTGGACAGGGAAGGAGGGCATTATCACTGCTCATGCCGAGATTAAATTCAGGCATAAAACTACTGCAGTGCTCAGAGGAGCCCATCTCAGGAGTCCAAAGGAAGACTCTTCTTTACCTTCCTGATTCCATTCCGTCTCTAAGTGTCTTATTTTGAGGTAACTGCAGGTCGACGTGCAGTTGTGAGAACAAACGTAGAGAGAGCCAGGCAGTCTTTGTTCCGCTTCCCTCAACGGTGACACATTGCACAACAGCAGTATAATGTCACAGCTAGGGACTTACGCTGACTCAGTCCAGATCCAGATCCAGGACGTTCTGTCCCCACAGGGTCCCTCCCGCCCGCCGGCCCTCCGTGGCCACACACTTCCCTTCTGTTCCCTGCCCAACCCTAAGCCCCAGCAACCACCGATCTGGTCTCCATGTGTATACTTGTGTCGTTTCTGGGATGTTCTGTGGATGTGACCACACAGAGGCAACTTGGGGACTGCCTGTTTGCACTCAGCGTCGTCCTCTGGGAGCCATCGAGTTGTCTGTGGCAGTGGTTCCTTCCCTTCCACTGCTGAGTGTCATCCCGTGGTGTGGGTGACCCACAGCTTGTTCACGCGCTCGCCCTGGGAGAGCGTCTGGGTGGTCCCCAGTTTGGGGCTGTGACGGGTAAAGCTGCTCCGAGTATCATGTGCAGGTTTTGTGTGAACATAGTTTTCATCTCTCGAGCTAGGAGTGCAAAGGCGAGGTGGACAGTAGTTGTGTGTTTAGCTTTTTTAAGAAGCCGCCAGGCTGTTCTCCAGAGCACCTGTGCCCGCTCACATTCCCGCGGGCACCGCGAGTGAGCTGGCGTTGCTGCACCCTCGGCAGCGCTGCGTTCTCGCTGCGCTTCGTCTCAGCTCTTCGGATGCGCGTGCAGCGCGTCTCACCGCGGCTTGCATTCGCACTTCCTAATGCCCAATGGTGCGTCTTCTCACCATTGTCCGTCTGTACACCCACTTCAGAAATATGTCTGCTCATCTCTCGCCCGTTTTCAAGCTGGATGGTTTTGTTTTCCTCTGTTGAGTTTTGACAGTTCTGTACATGTTCTATGTTCATGTCTTTGTCAGACATGTGGCTTGCAGGTATCTTCTCCCAGACGGTAGCTTGTCTTTTCCTCCTCTTAACAGGATCTTTCTCAGAGCAAAAATTTTAATTTCGACGAAGTCTAGTTTATCAATTTTTCCTTTTCTGGCTTGTATTTTTGGTGTCAAGTCTTAAAAACTCCCTGCCTTACCCAAGATCCTGAAGATTTTCTCTGTCTTTTTTTCTAAATGTTTTATAGTTTTACATTTTACATCCATGGTCCATTTTGCATTGATTTTTATTTAAACTGCGAGTTTTAGGTTGAGGCTTTTTCTCTGCCTGTGGGTGTCCACCATTGTTGGAAGGCTCCCTCCTCTCCCTTCCTTTGCTCTTGCACATCATGTGGGTGTGGCAGGGGTCCTCTGTTCCGTCCCATCGCTGTCCCCGGCTGTCCTCCGGCAATACCTCACTGTGTTCATTGCCGTAGCTATATGATAAATCTCAAAATCAGATAGACTGAGGCCTCCCATTTTGTCTTGGTTTTCAAAATCATTTTAGCTCTTCTAGTTCCTTTGCATTTCTATATAAATGTTAGCATAACCTTTATTTCTACAAAAAAAAAATCTTGCTAGGATTTGGATAGAAACTACATTAAACCTGTTTACCAATTTGGGGAGAATTGGCATCTTTACCATGTGGAGACTTCCAACCCATTAACCTAGTCAGTCTTGCCATTTATTTATATCTTCTTTGATTTCCTTCACCAGTGTTTTGTAGTTTTCAGCATACAACATCTGCCCATGTCTATGCCTAAGTTGTTTTTTCCTTTTTTAGTGATTGTAAATGGTATTGTATTTTTAATTTTAATGTCTACATGGTCATTACTAATATATATAAATACAACTGAATTTTATATATGTTTCTATCCTTTGACCTCTAAACTCACATATTAGTTCCAGGAGGGATTTGTTGTAGATTCCTTGTGACTGTCTATGTAGGCAGTCATGTCAACAGCATATAGGGACAGGGTTTTTTTCCTTTCCCTTTTGGTCTGTGTGCCTTCTGTTTCTTTTTCTTGCCTTATTGCACTGGCTAGAACTTCCAGCACTATGCTGAATAACAGCACAGACGTCCTTGCCTTGTCACGATCTTAGGAGGAAAGCATTCAGCCTTTCATTATTAAGCATAGTCGGCCCTCTGCATGGGTGGGTTCCACATCTGCGGGTTCAGCCAACCACAGGTAGAAACAATACAGCAATAAAAAATAATAAACATTTTAAAAAGACAGTGTAAGAACTATTTGCATAGTATTTACTTTGCATTAGGTATTGTGAGTAATCTAGGGATGGATGGTTTACAAATATAGAACCAGCCCTGCACCCCTGATACCAACCCCACCTAATCTTCATGCACAGTTATTTTTATATGCTGCTGAATTCCATTCGCTAGTATTTTGTTAGTGATTTTTTGTCTGTATTCATGAAGGGACATTGGTCTGTAGTTTTTGTTGTCATCTCTGTCTGGATTTGGTATCGGGGTAATACTAACTTTATAAAATGAATTGAGATGTGTTCCCTCCTCTTCTATTTCTGGAAGAGATTGTTTTGAAATGTGTTTATTCTTTGAATGTTTGGTAGAATTCTCTAGTGGAACCATCTGGGCCTGGAAATTTCTTTTCAGGAAGTTTTTAACATTACAAATTGAATTTCCTTAGTAGTCACAGGGTATTCAAATGACCTGTTTCATATTGAATAGGTTGTGATAGCCCACACTTTCCTAAGAGCTGGTGCTTTTTGTCTCAGACGTAAAATGAATGTGTCTAGAGTTGTTCGTTGCTTCCCTTATCGTCCTTTTGCTGTCTGCAGGGTCACAGTGATGCCCCCTTTCATTCCTGATGCCAATAATCTGCATCTTCTCTCCGGTTTCTTTGTCAGTCGTGCTAGAAGTTTGTCAATTTATTGATATTTTCAAATAACTTTTTAATAGCTGTTTGCTTCATCGATTTTCTGCGTTGTTTTGCTGTCTTCTAGTTCATTTCTACTCTTTTCCTCATTATTTCCTCCATTCCTTCTGCTGTTGTTGTGGGTTTAATTTGCTGTTCTTTTCCTAGGTTGCTAAGATGGGATCTTTGATTATGGAGTTGCGTTTTCCTCTCTTCTAACATAAGCACCTGGTGCCGTAAACTTCTGCCACGTTGCTCTAGCTGTGTCCACAGCTAAATGTCCTTTGAGTTCAGTGTCTTTTTAAATTTCACTTGAGACTTCTCCTTTGACACATGAATTGCTTAGACGTGTGTTGTTTAGTTGCCACATTTGGAGCTTTTTCTGCCGTCTTTCTGCTATTTCTAGTTTGATTTTCTAGTCTAGATTTCTAGTTTGATTCTCTTATGGTCAAAAAATATGTTCTGTACGGTTTCAATTCTCTCAAATGTGTTGAGGTTTTCTCTGTGACCCAGGACGCGGTCTGTGTTGGCGCGTGCTTGTAAGCACCTGAGAGGAACAGCACCTGCGGTTGCTAGGTGAAGTGGTCCGTAACCGCTGGATGCTTGATGGACTTCTGCATTGATCTCAAGACCCCGAGATCATTAACTCTTAAAGTTTATGTCACACGTTATATGTTATCCAAAGATTTCATAATAAGTGACCTAAAACCCTGTCGGGTTCACCAAAGAGGCCTGTGAAACCTCATGGTCACCCTTATTGATGGAGTCACTTCTCCTCCCTGGCAGGTGGGGGCCTTTCTGAAGGCTGTGGCCTTGCACCAGCCAGCAGCTCAGCCCGTGGCTCTGTGACAGTTTCCCGGATGACATTTGTATTCTTACAATTTCAAGAGACACAATAAAACATCATTTTTCTTCTTCTTATCAAGTCATTGAATGCTAAAGTCCAAGGGAACCTTAGGTCAGCTGGTCTGCCCTCTCCTTTGGCAGGTGAAGCTATGAGGTCTTGAGAGGTTAATTTAAATTGATCATTTTTTTAAATGTTTTTTCTTTTTATGAAACTAATTATATGTTCATTATAAAAAATGCATAAGATACAGAGAAACAAAAATAAGAAAACAAAATTTACATATAATCTTATAACCAAAGGATAACTACCATTATTTTGGAGTGTACCTTCCCAAGGTGTTTTCAAAAGTGGAATCACTCCGCAGGACTGTTTTGAAACCTTTTTTTTTTTTTTTACTTTAACAATAAATGTGAACATTTTCAAGATGTTATTTCTAATAGCAGAGTATGATTTCACAGCACAGATACACTATCATTTATTTAACAAATCTGTATTCGAGGACACGTAGGCTGTTACAGGTTCACTGTTGAATAACCTCGTGACGAACATCTTTTGTGTACACACCTGATTATTTCCTAGAGATGGGACACTGAGTCAGAGGATATGAGCATTTGTAGCTTCTGAGCCCTATTGACGAATTGGATTATTGGGATTTTCTGTTTGGACTGGTTTTGTTTTGTTTTTATTTATTTTGTTTACAGTGGAGGGTTGGGCATTAGGTCAGCGTAGAGGACATGAACTCGAGACTGAGCCTGGTGTAGGTCCAGCCTGGGCCTGGCCAGGAAACAGGGAACCAGGCAGGGTGGACCTTATAAAACCAGCCGCCCAGCCCAGTTTTACGGGCCGGGCAACAAAGGGACAAACTGGCTTGACCAGGCCAGCTTCCTCTCCACAGACCGGCATGAGAACACCGTGTTTTGCACTTGAACTCCCTTTGTCACAGTAATTGCCCCCATAAAATAGACCCAGGCACCAAGAGAAAACTTCCCATGTTTAGAGACCCGGTCCTGCCTGCTTTTTATAGCTGGTGCCAAGGACGGGAGACCACGAGCCCTGGACACCGCTGAGCAACCTCTGCGGGCCCGGGAGGGAAAGAGTGGAAGGTGGGAGGCCCAGTTGTTCACAGGAGGCCAAAGCGTCCCTCCAGGTAACCCAGGAAGCTCCTCAGCTCCTGCGTCCTCACCAGGAGGGTTCGGGCCCACGGTGCCCCGCACGTCCTTCCCTGTCGCCTGTGTTCCATCTGTCTGTCTGCTTTGCTTTGTAGAGAGAGAAGAGCTCGTCCAGACCGTGCTGGCCCAGGTTGCAGAGCAGTTCTCAAGGTACAGACTCTTCTGAGCACGCACTATGCAGAGACGGGGGCTTTTCTCCTGCTGCGAGGCGGGCCTGCTGGCGGCTGGGATGTATCACCCCCTAACCCTAACCCCGAAGTGCAGTCCTTTTGTGATTCTGTAGCTGAGCCAGCCTGGGCGGGGTCAGGGAAGCTCACCTATGCCAAAGGCCCTGTCCAGTAGGCACTTTGAGAATGAGAATTTTCTCCCCTGGCTCTTCGGGGACCAGGAGGATAATCTGCCAGAATTGACAGCATTTTAAAAATACGCTTTCTCACTGGGACTCTGTGTAGCCGGGCTGCTTCCTTTTCATTCTGAGTCATCCCACCAGTTCTAACATAAATACCGTATTCGCACTTTGTCAAACCGATTTCTCTGGCATCTTACTGCCCCTGAGTAATTAAAATGGGGGAAAGGGCAGGTGGATACCGGTTTTTAAAAGCTCCTGCATTGTTTAACTGAGTGGGTTGGAGCCTCCAGAGAGGAGACCAGATCCCCTGAGGGTGTCTGTGCCCATCAGAGCAGACCGTGGGGACTGGGCTATCCCATTTCACCAGCAGAGACCTCGTGTCCACTGCGCAGGCCTGAGGCCGTGAGTACACCTGCCCGTGTGGCGCAGCAGGGTGTGTCCGTGTTAGAAAACACTCCTCACGGTAGCCGGTAGTGCTCTCCTGCCGCGGGACGGTGAGTTCTGCAAAGCAGCTCCTGGCTCTCGGCCCCGGGCCCCACCCCAGCCCCAGTAGCTGTTTGCCAAACCAGTGTTAGCTCTGAGAATACCAAGGGTTATGTTTCCTCTCTCTTTTTTTCATTCCTAGAGCGTTTAAAATCAACGAACTGAAAGCCGAAGTCGCGAATCACTTGGCAATGCTGGAGAAAAGGGTCGAATGTGAGTGGGTTTGTTTCCTTTTCGCGTGTCTGCCCTTTAACCTCTACTCAAATAACCACCTGGAGCGGGGAGGGGCTTAGCGCTGAAGGGAAATGCTTCCGATTTACCGCTGATGTTAACGAAGGCTAGAACGTCCTTGGCTGAGCGTTTTATTCCTGTGTTAAAAGCAGCGCAGCGCGTGGCGCAGGCGTTCTTCCCGTGCGGGACAGCGTGGCCGGACGCCCTGCCCCGCCTGGAACCTCCCCTAAGGATCCCGCGGGGTCCCTTTTTGCATAAATGCGGACAGTGTCCACACACTGACCTGCACGCTGTGGTTCCACGGTCTCTCGGCGTGTGTCTGCCACGTCGTCACCTGTGGGTTTCAGTCACGCAAAAGGAAACCAGAAAGCTAGTGAGGAAACGAATTGGTTCGAGTCTCGATTCAGTTACCAAAAAGCTCTCATTCTGCGAGGAAGACAGCTTCAAGCCACTCATGCTTTGTGTCCTCAGCCGTAAGGATCAGTGCTTGAAGGCCCCGAGCCTCACGGTTCTGCGCTCAACCCACAGCTCGCCGGCGCGGAGAGCGCTGTTGGTGTCAGGGCAAAGGCCAAGGACGGATGGACACCACGGTCACTCATCCAGACACTAAGTAAACAGCATCCAAGCAGGAGGCCATTAAGGGTCACGGAACCATCAAAAAAAATCTGGCTGGTTGGGATTTGTTAAGATTGACTGAATGTCGCTTTTCGTATCTTGTTCGTATTGCTTGTAATTTTTTCAAGAAAAAAATTCTGGATCGTGCAGAAACTGATTCATCTAAATAAGTTGAAAAGTGGTTTCCATAGTCGTATTGATACTTTCCAAAGTGTGTCGACATTTTTAAAGTTCATTGGTCATTGGATCTTCGAGGTGGATTTATTGTCTCCGCTGATGTTAGGGACTCCACTGGCTGTGGGCTCGACCTCTCTGGGTGCCCCTCGCTGTCCGCTTCCTGGGCTCCAGTGACCTCTGCGTTAGCAGGAGGTGGCTAGGGTGCCGCACCCGAGCTGAGCCCTAGAGAGTATGAATTCCAGAGGGACCCCCAGAGACGACACAGCCTCGCCCAAAGACGTGGGTAGCCAGACACTCCGGGAACTGCGGAGGGCAGAAGGGGGAGTCCTTCCGAGGAGAAGGGGCCTGCAGCTGCACCTCTCGTGCAGGCCCCTGGGGAACTGCTCGGCCCAGCTTCTCGGAGGGCAGCCCTGACCCTGCACAGCTGCCGGGAACCAGCTGTTCGGGGAGGTGGCCAGGAGCCCCGTGGACATGCTGCTATGCTGGGCCCGGGCCAGAGGGGTGCCGCTCGCATAGACGCTCACTGTACACACATGTGTAAATACACAGAGAAAGGTGCAGATAACTCACATATACATACGCATGACACACAAACACACAGGCGTGCAGATAACACTGACACATAGACATACCCACATGCACACACGTGGAAACACAGAGACCCATGCAGATGCACTCACATACACACAAGTGTAAACAGACACATGCAGATACACTCACATACACACCCCCATACGTGCTCACACATAAACACAAAGATGCACAGCTACGTACACACACATAGACACACAGGGACAGGTGCATATACGTGCACACACACATGCACACCCTCACAGAGACACGCACATACATGTGTGTGCTCACACACAGCTTCCTCTGGTATATGTGAGCTGTCATGAGCTGTTTTCTGCTCCTGAGTTAAAGGACTCACCTCTAGAAGTGGCCATCTTTAAAATATAGGAATATTACATGGCGACGGACTTGTCTTAAAGGGATTTCCTACTTATTCTTTGACATTATTGAATATATAATTCCTCTGACTCAGATACAGATTTCTCCATTTCTCTGAATTGACTTTCAAAGTGTTTCTTCTCTTTTATATAAAACGTTTAGCCTTCTTCCAGGAATCTGGCATTTCTCTCAGAGTGAAGAGTATTTCATGAACGCGGCACCCGGCTCCCACCACGTGAGGCTGGAGACCACCTCGCGGGGCTCTCTGCTCACTCCCCTCCTGGTCTGCGGCAGGGCTCGGGGCGGCCCTGCTCCATCCACCCTTTGTCCCCAGGCCCCGTGCTTGGGCCAGAACCTAAACACAGTGTGGGCCACAGCCAGAGTTGACCCCAGGGGCGAAGTTTAACACAAGTCACGCAAAGACCCCAGCAGAGACTGGATACTGAAAGCAAGCCTTGCTTTTGTCTTCGCCGCTCAGAAGTGCGCTTCGGGCAGACCCTCTGCGAAGCCCTCGGAGGAAGCACTGGAACACAGCTCTTTCCATGCTGTCTTTAAACAGCTTTTATTAGCTCTGCAGCCACAGGAGTGGGCCCGCCAGGTTCCCGGCGGCCTTGCCCGGTGGGGCAGCTGAAGAAGGATCGCTCCCCTGCCCACCAGGCCCCTTCCTGGAACCAGCGTCTCTCTTAGAAAACCGCTCGTGAAGCTCTTACTCCAGGTGGCCTGTGTCTGTGAGAAGCCCATAAAAATCTCTCCTAAAGCCCGAGAGGACAGCCCGGGGCCTCCAGATGGTGCTGACTCTGCAAGTCTGCGTGTCCAAGGGCCCCAGCTGTGCTGAGTGGGCTGGGGGGCCTCTGCTCTAGTCTGGGGTGCTTGGTCTGTGCCCACCTATGCTTAAAGTCTGAGGGTGGACAGACGAGTGGGCCAGGACCGAGGACCCTGCGGCCTGTTGTTCTCCCATCGTCCGTGTAGGCCTCTCGGCATGAGCCCCATGTCCCATCGGACTGGCCTGCTCTTCCCTGGGCTGGAGGGGGCTGGGATGGACCAGTGAGGTGGGCTGTGGAATCCTCCCAGAGGCAGCCCAGTGTCCCAGAAAGGCCAGGGAGGCAGGAGCCCCAGGACGCTGCACTGTTCTGTCCGGGCCACCTCCTCCTCCAGACGTTCCCTTCCAGCTCTGTCATTCTGTGACATGTTGTTTTTCTCTTCCGCTGATTAATGCTCAACTTTGCCGTCTTGTTACTATCAGTTTCCTTGGCAAACAGTCTCGCCATAAACTTAATTGCTGTAAATTCCGATTCTCTGGAATTCAAACTGGAGACATTGTGCTGTGTTGCCTGAGAGGCTTAATTTTAACATCAGCCCAGTAAAAGGCCAGGGAAGCTGATCCCAGCGAACCCCAGCACCAATCCAGACGTCGTGCACCCACTGAAAACCACGGGCTATTTAAACAGTGCCTTATGTTGAAAAATGAAAAGAAAAAAATTGTAGGTTTGTTGCAAACTCATTAGCAGCAAAATTTGATCTGAACTGACATGAAGTCATTGGTGTTTATTTATCCTGCTTAAGTGTGATAAATAAGCATTTTCTGCGGTGGGGGAGGCAGGAAACCATGAGCTGGGAGGCCGGCTGCTAACACGGGGAAGGCGCGTGGCTATTGACGGGTACAAATAGCAAGTTGGAAAACAAAACAAATGGCCTGATCCCAGTTTTGCCTTTTAAAATTAGGAATAGATACATACATAGACGGGATGCATGTGTGGGCATGTTTCTTCCCAGATCTGTTCACTCTCCGAATTTGCTGCCTTTCTCGTGTCACCAAGACTGAGCTCCTTCTTTCCACTTGTGTTGACTCCACCCTTGGCTTGTGTCAGGGTCCTGGTGGCAAATCCTCGGGCCCTCAGGGTGGGACCCTCTGCAGTCTGGACAGGCCTGCAGATGCCCTGGGAGGCTGCGCTGGGCGTCCCGGTCCACGTGCAAACCTACGTGGTAAGCTGGGCGCCTTTGCTCAGGGGACAACCCCTGGCATTCATCAGCGTCCTCACGGGGCCCGTGGTGCAGAAGGCACTGAGACCCCCACTCAGAGGGAGGTGTGGACTCTCGGTGGTTGCATGAAAATGTAGCAGCCCCCAGGTGCTCTCGTGTCCCCCCGGCCCTCAGGTGCCCGCGTCTTCCCTGGCAGCTCTTCCAGACCCAGCCATCAGGACAGTGACCTCGATGGCTCCAGCCACATATACTTCAGGCCCCGTATTTTGGTCCCCATGTCCCCCAGTCTTTGGGCAGATGAGGGGCACAGAAGGTTTCCTTGGCACAGAGCAAGTCAGCACAGCCGGATCCAAATACCAGACCCTCCAGATTCTCGTCCTTTTGGGCAGAAAGAAGCAATGTCCTCAAGAAGCCAAGGACCCGCTTGGTCTCTGGCCCCAGAAATGCCTGGAAGACCCACCCGGGAAGCTGCCCTGGGAGGACCCGTCCTGCACCCGCTCTCTAGAGCTGAGGCGCTTCCTTCTGGGTGGGTGGCGGGGGCTTGTTAGAAACCAGCCCAAGTCTCCTAGTTGCTTTGTTTTTTCTTTAGGAATCACTCACATATTATTTTTAGCATTTTTCAGAGCCGCGCTTGGTGAAAAGGGGCATACGGAGGCATTGTGGGTTGTATCTTTTTGCATAAAAATTGAGGTGTGATCACCAAGTAACCAAGCCTTCTCATGTCTTATGAGCCGACTGTAATCTAAAAGCCTTTGCGAAGCTGCTTGCTTCATGGCAGCGTTTCTGAGCTAAGCGTGCA
Source organism: Propithecus coquereli (assembly GCF_000956105.1). Taxonomy (NCBI): domain Eukaryota; kingdom Metazoa; phylum Chordata; class Mammalia; order Primates; family Indriidae; genus Propithecus; species Propithecus coquereli. Next base: position 693,794 of record NW_012152441.1, read on the forward strand.
GTCTGCCAAGATCCAACGTCCTGAAGTTTAACACTCACTTGGCGGCGTAAGCGCCAGGTCGTTTTCTGATGAAAAATAGTGCCCTGACTGCTGAGGCCACCTTTGCCGCGGGCTCCCGGAGTGTGACCAAGCCTGAGTTCTGCTAAGCCTTAACTGCGCCTGTTTATTTCTCATCTGTTTTGAGTCAACAGTTTCTCCTGGTGAACTGCCCTAGGGGGACCTTAAAATGGAAAGCTTTTATCTTAATGAGATCTTAATCCTCGCTGAGAAAGCTGTGCCTTTCCCTGCATTTTAATGCATGGGGGCACATTTCCACCCTTTTCTTTTTTTTTCTTTTTTTTGGAATAAAAGATTTGTTTATCCTCAGCTGGTGCTTAGGGGTATGGAGCAATAAGGGGGTGAGGGGAGATTAGGGGAGTGGGGAGGGGGGTCCCCTGGAAACTCAGCAGTTGGAAGGATGCAGTGGTTCCGACGTGGCCACGGAACATGCCTGTGGCGTGAGAGTCAGTCGTGGCTGAGCTGGGCGGGGAGGAGGGGGCAGCAGTGGGAGCCCCCCCACCGCCGTAGCTGCCAGCCTTGCGAGAGCCTCCGCGTTCGTCCCTGGTAACCCCTTGCTGTCTCTCTTTGTCACCAGTGGAAGGACTAAAAGTGGTGGAGATCGAGAAATGCAAGAGTGACATTAAGAAGATGAGGGAGGAGCTGGCGGCCAGGAGCAGCAGGTAAGGTCCGGCCGGGCGACAGCGGGCAGCCGGACCTGCGAGGGCGGCTGTTGCCGTCGGCGGGGACCGTGGGCTGGCGCGACTCCGTGGGCTCTGGCTTGGGGAGCACGGCGTGGAGGCGCCGCTCTGCCTGGGACCTGCCACTCGGTCACCAGGTCTCTGACGGCGGAAGAGCAACCGCGGCTCAGGGTGCGGGGAGGACGACTTCACGTAACGGGAGCGACCCTCCTGCAGATCCAGGGGTGGCAGTACTTCATCCAGCTCGAAAGAAGTCGACATCAGTTTTTAAAGAAAGAACAATAAGAAGAAAAAGGCCTTTGGGGGATGAGCCTCATGGTACGCCCAGGGCCCCCGCTCCCCGTGTGACGTCCCCTGAGCCGTCAGGGCTGCGGTCCTGCAAGGGCCCCGGCCATGTGGACGCAGAAATCACACGCCCTTTGGAAACAGGCACCCTTCGCTCGCTCCTGCGCCCCGTGAGCTGTGATTCGTGCGAACGATGCCCCAGGCTTCATGACGCCACCTCGAAGGTCCAGCAGGACCCTTTACTGAAATCACGGTCACAACACATGTGGCTGAACCACGTTCAAATTGGGGATGGGGACACAAGGTGACGATGAGGACGACGGTGACGATGACGAACACAGCACCTACGCTGGCGCAGTGCTGCGTGGTCAGCACGCAGGGCCGGCTCTCGCCTCCTGGGTGTGTCTTCACACCCACTGCCACCCTCCGGGAGGCCACAGGGCTGTGATGTGGCCCAGCGCCCCCCAGAGCGCCACACTTTTGAAGAACTGCGGAAGTTACTGCCAGGCCTCGGCGGGGTTAGTGCGACTAATGTACCGAAGAGGAAGGCAGGGAGGAAGGCCAGGCTGAGCCCCATTAGCGTGTCCTCGGGGGCCTGTGCCTCGTTTATGTCACATTCCTTGTGGGCTCATCTGGAGTCAGAGACGTCTTGTCCCGTTTGACTTGGGGGAGTCGGCACCAAGGAATGTGTGCCCGTGCAAGATGGGGAGTGAGCCGTTCATCTTCGCCGTCCCCATGGTGGGAGGCTCTTTAAGGGACAGACAAGTCCCTCTACGTGACCTCAGGGAAGAGCTCCAGAGTCACACGGGTGCAGCCATGCATCTGAGCCCCGAGGCCGGGACCTGGCTCAGCAGACTCAGACCACAGTGCCCCGTGCCGTGGCATCACCCTTGGCCTTGGGTTCTACACGGCTCGGCTCGGCCGTCTGCCCTCCCTGCACCCCCGCTGCCACATGCTGGACCCCCATCCTGCCCCAGACTGGCGCTTCTCCACTGTGGTGGGAGGGTGGTGGCCCAGTGTGGTGCCACCTGGCATGGCTCCCCTCTGCCCAGAGCCAGGCAAGGGCAGGCTGCCTCGGACAGGGACTGTGGGTGCTGCAGGGCCAGCGTCCCCCACGCCACGTGCAGCAAGAGCAGAAAGAGGATTGAGAGCGAGCTCTGGTCTGCACCTAAAACTAGACTCCCCTGAGCATTGGCCTCTGGGCTCCTGCCTGTCATCTGTGCAGCGACCACCACCCAGAGACTGTGTCCCCTGCCCACCGCAACCGTGGGTAGGTCAGGGGTCTTGTCTGTGTGGTCTGAGGGACCCTCACAGACACCCCCCAGAGCCCTGTGGCACTCGTAGTACTTTCCTAGGCTGCCACAACAAAGTGCCACAACTGGGGGCTAAAAGCACAGAAATTTATCCTCTCCATTCTGGAGGCTGGAAGCCCAAGATCAAGGTGTCGCAGGCTCCACCACCTCTGAAGGCTCCGGGGACACTTCCTAGCATCTCCTTCCCCGTGCCTGGTGGTTGCCGGCGCGTCCTGTGCGCCCCTTGGCTTGCAGAGCCCACCCGTCTTCGCCTGGCATTCTCCCTGCGTCTGTCTCTGGGTCCAAAGGCCCCTTTTTATAAGGACACCAGTCACATTGGCGTAGGGGTCACCTTGACCTCGGCTCGACTGCTTACATCTGCAACAGCCCTGCCTCCAAACAAGGCCGTGTCCACGGCGTCAGGGGTTAGGACTTCCACATGAGACTTTTAGGGGGACCTGATCCAGCCACGACACGCCTCGTGGGGAAGGCAGAGCACGTGGAGGAAGCCAGCCGCCAGGCGTCGGGGGCAAGCTCGGGCGCGTGAGCGTGTGGGCTCCTCCGAGCAGGGTGTGTTTGTCCACGCTCCCCCTGGAAGTACATTTTTAGAGCTCTCAGCGCCATCAGCAAAAGAGGAGACTTTCCAGTCCCCATCAGGCTTGTAGAGGCGACATTCTCAGCAGACAGCTCTGGCAGCAGCCCGCGTAGGTGAGAGACAGATACATGGGACGCTTCCATCCAAAGCGGAAGGGGGTGACAGTCTCAGCGCTGCCTACACGTTTAGAGAAAACAAACCCGGCGTCCTAGGCTCCGGTCTCATCCACAGCAATGTCACCCACCCCAGGCCCCTTTCCTACCCCGCGCAAAACCCTTCCCTTTTCTTTATATAGAAAGAAACTCAGAATAGAGACAAGAGGCTGTTTGTGTTACCCCTTCTGTCGCTCGCGGCAGGTTCCCTTGTAACCACGCGTGAGTGCCATGTAGCAATTTGAGGTCCCTGGGACTAGGCGTGTTAAAATGTCACTTCACCTGCACTTCAGGGAGGGAAATCACACTTCTGAGATGTCGGCCCAGCCAGGGGCGGGCGCTCTTGCCTCCGCAGGGAGCAGAGAGGAGAGGACAGCAGGCGGGTCAGCCCAGCCCTGTGCTGCACAGCTGGCGTGAGCCTGAGGACTGACCTGCGTTCACATGCACACAGCTGTCCCGTGCCCGACGGCACCCCGGAGCAGGCTGCCCTGTCCTGAGGGAAGAGGCCCAGCTGCCGGCTGCCAGTTAGGGCAGGGCAGGACTCTGGCCCAGCACCCGCGGGCAGTGCAGAATGGGCCAGTCCTCTCCGGCTGGGGAGGCTGCAGGAGCAGGGGTGGCAACCGAGGGCTCCGGGGCTCTGTAACCTCTGCTGTCGCCCTAAACACTTGGCCTTCACCACTGGCCTGAGCCCCAGGGCAGGGGAGGATGGGGAGCCCAGCAAGTGAAAGCTCCAAATAGAATGACAAGAGAAGGCTCCGTGCCAGCTGCTCTGTGCGCCGAGGATGCTTGTTCCCGTGGCAACAGCGCAGAGCGAGGGGCTGCCTGGCCAGGCGGGGTCAGCGGCCCCAGCGAAGGCTCATCTCCCATCTCCCGCTGGATTCCAGCTGTCAAACCACCCTGCTTGGTGAAGACTTCCATGACCCTCCCAGGGGACGCAGAAGACTTACAGAGACAGCACGTGTGCGAATGTTTATACCGACGACGTCAGAGCAGGGAAGGATTAATAACCCTGCCGTCTGTTCTCCCAACTGCAGCGTCCCTTACTGCTGGGAAACGTTTAAGTGGGATTTCTCGACTACAGGGTGACAATGGAAATCGTTTGGTTGGTACGTTTTGTTGGTTGGTTATGTTATTATTTTGCTAAATCTGTCAGAATTCCCCTCTACACATCAAACTGTTGTCGCGACTCGAGTCCCGGGAAGGGACAGCACAGGACTTTCTGTAGCGGATTCACCAGGGAAGAGAGAGCGGCCTGCCAAGAGAGCAATACTGAAGGCTCTTTTCTTGAAAAGGAAATAGATTTATTATCCGAAGTTTGAAAATAGCGTCTGCTCCTTGTGGAACTCCCAGCCTGTGCTGCTGGGACGAGCGGGTGGTCGCCAGCAAAGCCCCAGTTAAACCTGGACGGATTCCTGCTCTGTGTATAGATAACTAGTTTTGAAAAGCAACTAAAAAATACTGTTTTGTAACCATTTTCCTGTTACAATGTTGTGAACAATAAATAGATTAAATTGTAACCAACATGCAGCTCATAGATTTTTCCAGAAGGCCACAATCGAGCACTCTTTTTTAACCCCCCAAATGTATTCTTCTTTGCTCATAGCTTGGTAAACCTCCTGGCATTATCTTTCGGAGCACACCGCACGTCACATTTTTGTCTTTCCTTTTCACTAACAGTCCACTCACTTCCAATAATACCCGCAACCATCTTCGTGACGGCAGTGCATCACGGTGGCTTAAACGACTTCCCCTTTGGGGACGTTCGGGGGCCCCTGGTTTGGCTTTGTGTTTCTGTGACAGCAGATAACGCTGCGGTGAATACGTGTGTGCGCAGAGCTGTTTGCTCGTGCTTCATTCTTTTCTTAAGAAGAATTCCCCAGAGCAGACGTGTGGCTCAGGGGAGCCAGCGTCTTTACGGCTCTCACTCTGCTGTCTTCAGTTGCTCTCCCAGAAGAGGTAACTTTGTTTACAAATTGCACAAGTTTCTGCTGCTTGGCTGATGCAGTGCTTGCCCCAGCCTGGGGGATCCCAAATGACCTGGGTGCGGCCCCCACCGGGCTCCACCTGAACCGGCGTGTTCGCGTCCAAGCAGGTGAACGTCTGAGATGGTCCCTAGATCTGCCCAGCCCCCCCCGGTGGACCCCGCTGCCGGGGGCCAGGCCTGGCGGGGCAGGCCCTCCACGGTCAGCCCCCGTGACCCTGCCGGCAGCACACTGCCCCGTCAGCGGGTGGCTTTCCCTCCAACAGACACCTGGCTCCTTTTGTCCTGTTCTTGTGTGGCATATCTTGATGTCCAGTGGTGAAGAGAAACAGAGACAGAAGATTCGTCTGCCAACATTATATGTAACACAGAAAGTTGGAAACATCCTAAAAGTCCAGCGTTGGGGCTGAACTGATAGCAGGTGCCACAGCCACGCCGTGGGGGACCACGCAGACACTTCAACGTCATCAGGAAACGGAGTTAGCTCTGTGCAGCAGCACAGAATGAGTTTGGGTACATCAGGTGACAAAAGCAAAGTGCAAGAGAGTAAATCTGTGCAATTCCACCTCTGTTTCAAAGTACAGGCTGCTGTCCATGCGTGTCCATGCCCAGGAATGTTCTGGAAGGATAACACCAAACCATTTGAAGTTCTTTTTGGGACGTGAGATTCAGGGAAAAGAAGTGGATAAAGTGAGGACTTAGATACTTTTTACTTTCTCTGTTCCTGTGTTGTTTGGATTTCTTAGAACAAGAGCGTTTTACTGTGTCTTTAGAAAAAGCTTTTTTAGAAGCGTATCTAAGAGTGAAGGGAGCCTTCGTCATCTGCTCTGTGTGTTTTCCACAAGCCCGATGACGTCAGAGTCAGGCAGGGTCCCCGCTGCCTGCTTGACTGATTCTCCCAGAACAAATAAGACCGCACGGGTCTGTGGGGTTCAGGTTTGGGTTTTTTCTTTGCTTTGGCTCTGATGAGGGCCCCGCCGTGGGGTGCACAGGTGAACGCCCAGACTGAAGCTAATCTCTGCTTCTTCTCTGTAGGACCAACTGTCCCTGTAAGTATAGTTTTTTGGATAACAACAAGAAGTTGACACCTCGGCGTGATGTCCCCACTTACCCCAAGGTGAGGCAAGATTCCAGCCCTGCACAAACTCAAGCTCCGTGTGCACAGCCTCGCGCATCCCTGGCCCTGGAGCCCGCCATTGGCACGTTTGCAGAGCAGCCCCTCCCCGTCCCTGGGCTTTGGGGGGTGTGGGTTATTCTTAGGCAAAGTATTTTTTTCTCTTTGACATTTGTTTAGCAAAAGTGATCCCAGATCACCCTTTAGTTTGCAAGGAGATAACAGCTCCTTGCTGCTGTCTGTGCTCAGTTCCCTTTGCTGACTTGGTAAATGGTCTTTGCACTCAAATGTTACTTTAATTTTTAACTGAACTTTTAAAAATGCGTTTCATTGGCTCTCCTGTCCCTGAGCAGCACATAGTTGTGATGGAAAGTTTTACTCTTTTGCACAAAAGCTTTCTCAGTTATAAGAGAACCGGGCCCTTGGTAGAGCAGCAGTGCCTGTTTTTCCAGTAACTACAAAAGAAGGGTCTGGTGATGCTGGTCACCGTCTCACCAACGCTTTCCGCTGCTGAGCAGTGAAATCCCAGCCCCCCCTCCCCCGTCCTTAACACGCCCTTGCGCCAAGATGCGGACGGCTCGGCTCCCGCGGCAGAGGCGGCCTGAACTGTGCACCAGGCACGTCCTGCCGCCGCCCGCGCTTCCAGCGCTGGCTACGAGCCTCCGCGTGGACCACTGGCGTCCACTTGTCGGTGAGGCTCCCACTCGCTTCCGAAGGGTGATGAATATCATCTGAGGGTTTTGAACGGAGACTGGTGCCTTTTTCCATAGGAAAATAGGACCCACGCTTCTCATAATCCCACCCCCGGGAAGCACACGCACAGCGCGGACCCAAAATAAAACGCATCGGTACTCACATCAGTTCTTTTTTAAAAAAACAAATGAAAAGACCTAGGAGAAGACCGTGTGTGATCCCAAAACACTGCTCCCGTCCTACGTCTCAGACCGCGGCCCTCTGTTCCTCACAACAGTTTATTTACCCCGACGCTGGCGCTCCGCACCGCCCCGGGCGCCAGCGACAGCGAGTGTGTTGTCCCCATGCGGCTAGGACCAGGAACAGTCCCGGCAAGAGAAACTCAAAATAGCTCCTTAGCCGGTATTTGAATGTATGCCAGTGAATTTTTCTCCCCTTGACTTCACTTTGTTGTATTTTTATTGTCAGGGTTGTTGAGACCTGATTTACACGCAGTCAAGTTCTTTAGGCGCAGAGCACTGCGAATTTGACAAACTTACTTAGTCATGGAACCTCCACCACCATCAAGATACGGAACGTCCCCATCACCCCGACCTCCCTCCTCCCCCCGCCCCTGTCTCTGGCAACCACGGGCGGGATTTCCATCCCCGAGCTCGCCCAGCCACGGGTGGGATTGCCGTCCCGGAGCCTGCCCTTTCCAGGCTGAGAATGCAGCCTGAGTCTGTGCACAGGCATCTTTGAAAGGAAGCAGGAGGAGGAGGAGAAATGCCCTCCGCACACAACCAGGGTCACAGCCTTTGTGTCCGCACGGAGGCCCTCGGTGCCCGGGTAACCCCGAACTCCTGTCCTTCCAGTACCTGCTCTCTCCCGAGACCATCGAGGCCCTGCGGAAGCCAACCTTCGACGTCTGGCTTTGGGAACCCAACGAGGTAAGTGAGGGCATCTCAGGCACCAGCGTCCCGGGAGAGGCAGCTCGTGGTCGTGGAACCCTGCCGGGGACCATCCCACTGCTCCTCCTGTGCTTTACCTGATGCTCCAGGTTTTAGTCCAAGCTGACATTTTATAGGAGGGCCCGGGAGACAGTCCCCAAGATGGGGACTTTGCGAAGAGAGGAGCCGGCTGGACGGGTGGGCAGCCTCCACCTGGTGCTGAGCTCCCAGGGGCCGTCCGAGGACCTGCAAACCCTGCCAGGCGCGTGCCCACGGCGGAGCTGCACGCTGGAGGAAGAGCCCCCTGCTTGGAGCAGATACTTCCTCAAGAAAGGGGCTCCCGCGGGAGCGCTCTGCTGAGAGAGAGCTGTCAGCAGGGCAGGGCCCAGGAGCTGGGTGGCACCCAGGCCAGTGGAAACGTGGCATTCGGGGTGGGTGAGCCACCTTCGCAGCAAGATATTTCTTAGAAATTTCCCATTTGGTGAGATATAGAAAAATGGAGATTTTTTTGGTTTAGTCTCATTAGCCATAATCAGACCCCTCTCTTTCTGCATCCCAAGAAGACTTTCCTCATCGCGGACATTGGGCCAAGCTATTTTTAACCCACCAAACTCTAAAGACGCTTTCCAGCTTTCCAGCAACGCAGAAATGCAAAAGCCCCCCAGCCCGCGTGCGCGGCAGCGATGTGCCCACAAAGGGCAGGGGTGGGGTCTTGCACCTCAACGTGCGTAGTGCCCGGTTGTCAGTGCTTGGGGCGCTGGAATCTCCTAAGTGACCCACTTTCGAGATCACAGTCCCCCAGCACGAGGACAAACTCTACAGCACTGGCCAGAAAAAGAAAAGCGGAGATCCAGCCTGCACTCCCCACCTCGGGGTCAGAGCAGCTCCACGAGAGCAGCCTCCTCAGAACGCCACATGGGCAAGTGGCTCCCCAGCTCTGAGGGTGCAGGACAGTGCGAGACTGCGGGAGAAGGGGCCTCCCGTCCTGGCTGGGTCAGCGCGTGATCAGAAGAGGCCAGAGCATGGGAGGCACACGGAGCACGGTGGAGCCAGGAAGGGAAGCACTGAGCCACCCCGCTTGGGAGGTGGGCTGGGCTGGCAAGTGCAGGGCAAGCCGGACACAGCGGGATACTTAGCACGTGGGACACCTGCACCTGGCCAGTGGGCAAGCACTGCTTCTGGAGCATCACCTGGGAAAATCACCGTCCCCAAGGTCATTGTGACTTCAGCCCACTGTGAGGGAGAGCAAAGCCAGGGGCCACTGATGGCGAAGCACCTGGGTGGAGACTGGCACCTGCCGTCGTTTCTGCCGCCTGCCCCCAGGGAACCCGTCGGGGCACAGGGCTGGGAGGTGGAGGTTGCTCCACGAGGTCAAAGGGCTTGTCCATCTATCACAGAAAGGCCACCTCTTTGTGCTCCGACTCGTGGAATGCATTCACAGTCCCGGCAGGCGGGCCAGGCGGCCGGCTCCCTGAAGCCAGACTTGGCCTCTGCGTGACGGCTACTGCGGCCCATGGCCTCTGCCCTGCAGGTCTCAAGGGCACCCTGGAGACTGGCGAGGGTTCCGGAGCTTCTGAGAAGTGTCCAGCTGCCTGCCGGTGGTGAACCAGAGATGCCCAAAGACCAAAGGGAGCCTCGGCCTCGGGCAAAGCCGAGGATGCCAGGAATTTGGGAGTGTGAGTGGCAAAAAGAGCTGAAGGGACACACCTGCGAACTTCAGCACCCTACCCGCCCCGAAAAACTGCCACCAGCACCCAGGGAACGCCAGGACCCCCATCCGTCAATGATCACCTCCCTCCCTGCCAGTGGGGCAATGCTGCCATCCTCCCAGCACCCAGGCCCAGCATCCCGCCCATGGCAAACCAGACCGAGGACATGACTTCATGCTGCCCTGTTGCGCTGCTCCAGTGGGGCCTCCTCCCAGGGCTGCCCCAGCAAGCACAGAGCTGGAAGGCTGCAGGAGCCTCCATGGCTCTCCCAGGTCCCCCACACTCCAGATCACGCGGCCCACGCAGCCCAGGACCCGCCTCCGCATCCAGCAGCTGCCACTCACTCGCTCGCCTGCCCGGGCTCAGGGCTGCAAACAATGCGACAGACGCATATGTCACTCTTGCTCTGAAGCTGCCATGTATGCCACAGAAGTGGCACCAGATGGCTCCGTCTGCCAACCGTCCTCGCCTTTGACTCTGATTTCACAGCAAACGTGTCCGCTCTTCGGGGCTGCCTTGAGCAGCGTCTGCACTGGCGGGGCAGAGCGCGAGCGGTTTCGGGGCTGCAGCCCCTCTGGTCCAAAGGGCCCCACCCAGGACAGTGGGAGGACCAGCCTGGGAGCCAGCCTCCCATCCTCACGCCGGCCCCGACGCCTCGCCACTCGGAAGCAGCTCCTTCCAAGCCACCGTCTCCAAAACCTGGAGCCCTGCACGTGATTTGACCCATGCCCGTACTGTCCTCCCACGGAAGCGTGTGGTCAGCGTGCTTCAGGAATGTTCCCTGTGTGGTGCCCTGGGGTGGTTTCCAGCTTTCCAGCCGGATTCCTTGTGATGCCACCGGATTCTCTGCTCCCTTCAGAGCCATCCATGGATGCTGGGATTATAGGGTTAGGGTTACAAAAATTTGCCTCACTTTCAGTGGGTCTAGGTCTCATACATGGCATAATAAGAAAAAGAGGAATTTTGGTGGCATGCCCTGTCCTGGTTTGCTCAGGCTGCCATAACAAAGTCATGGAGGTGCTTAAACAACAGAAGTTCGTTTCTCACAGTTCTAGAGGCTGGAAGTCCAGGATGGAGGTGCTGCCAGGGCTGGTTGCTCCTGGGCCTCTGGCTTTGGCTTCTCAGGGGGTCCTGGGGTGACCTTTCCCTTCTGCACGTGCGTGCCTGCTGTCTCCTCTTCTTCCAAAGACACCAGTTCCGTCGGACTGGGGCCCCGCCTTACGAACTCATTGAACCTTAATTGCCTCTTTAAACGCCCTGTCTCCAAACACAGGCACATTTGGGTTAAGCCTTCAATATGTTGATTTGGGGGGCACAATTCGGTCTGTAACACGCCCTCTGGGATGGGAAGTTCCTGCGGTGAGCAGAAGCAGGCGGGAAGCTGTTCCAGGTCCAGCAGGGTCAGCCCAGCGCCCTCGGCAGGCGTTGGGAGGCTGGCGGGTGGGTCGGAGGCGGCCTGGGTGTGTGTGGCCCTGGGCAGAGGATGCCCTCTAGGAGTGTCTCATCTGTCCCCATTTTGCAGATCTTCGTCTCCCTGGGCTGTCCAGCTAAGACCTGCTTTTCCCAGACGGCCAGGCCCACTTTTGTCAAACTCTCGTTTTTAAAAATCGTTTCATCTTTTCCTCCCGAACTTAATTAGCTGCAAAGCACTGAGCTGTATTTAAATAGATCTCAACAATGGCAATAAATCCTCTTTGGGACTAAGAGCAAAATCTGTTTCGACTTGAGCAGGGATATCTGTAGAACAGAGTTCAGTGAAATAAGGTTTAGGAGGGGCGGCTCACCCAGCACAGAGGCCACCTTCCGGACACTACAGTTAAGGCATTAAAAACTGTCTCTGCTCCCAAACGGGGCCCCAGAGGAGCATAATTCAGCATTTTGGGGATGTACAACATCAAAGCTCCTGCAATCCCAGCCTCAGGCAAGTAAAAGACCTTTCTCCCCGTGAAGGCACCCAGTTCCCAGGAGTGCGCGGATGGAACTCGTCCTAGAACCTGAAACTGTGATGTCGATCCACTAAGATTGTTTTCCAAGTGTAGGAATAATAAAACCCTTTTGGGGGGGGTCACTGAGAGTGGGGGCAACCTCACCCCATCGTTGTCCCCTCCTGCATGGAACTCTTGTCAACTTCCGAACCGGCCCCTCCACCCCCAGGAGACCCCCAGACACTCTCAAACCACCCCCTACCTGGGTGTCTTGAAAGCGCCGTGCAGAGGCCTCTCTGCCCACACCCTGGCCGGGCCCTGCTCCGGGGGCCCTGTGGGGATGGGGCACTCACCTGCCCTGTGCCCGCAGATGCTGAGCTGCCTGGAGCACATGTACCACGACCTCGGCCTGGCCAGGGACTTCAGCATCAACCCCATCACGCTCAAGCGGTGGCTGGTAAGTGCAGGCCCGCCGGGCCTTCTTGGGCACGTAGTGTCACCCAGTCATGCGGGGACGGATCATCTGGGCACTGTCCTGACAAGGTCCAGCGGAGGCGGCAGGTCCTTGGAGTTCTGTGAGGACACCGAGCCGCTCTCTGCTCATCCTCCCACCAGTGCTCTTCTCCCCCAGCTCCTGCTCGGACGAGCGAGGAATAACGATGTTACTAGGTGAAGCAACACGTGCCCCAGCAGCAGTACGTGCGAGCATGTGCGTGTGTGCACGTGTGTGGATGAGTGTGTTTAGCGGCAGAATTTTTTAAAAAAGTAAAACACTGCTGGGAACCGAATAGGAAAAACCTATTGAGGTTTCACGGTGCCCAGGGGCCTTGAGCCCCTCCTGGAGTCCCCCTGCCCCACACCCTAGCTTCGTGCCCCAGGGTGGCTTATCAGACACCTCCAGGGACACCCCGGTCCCCAACCCCAGGTGAAACCCCAGTGGGAGCTGCATCCCCCACCCGCCCCAGGAGCCATAGTGGCCCGTGGGTGCTCTCAGCTCCCGGCCACCCGTCCAGACCTGCAGTAAACACGGGGCACACGAGGTGCTGGCAAGAGTATCCGAAACCATCGGGGGGCAAAGGTGCACAGCCCTCGCCTCTCTCGCAGCTCTGCGTGCACGACAACTACAGGAACAACCCTTTCCACAACTTCCGGCACTGCTTCTGCGTGGCACAGATGATGTACAGTATGGTCTGGCTCTGCGGTCTCCAGGTGGGTCCTGCCGCCCGTCACTCACCTCCATTCTTGGGGACGGGGGTGGCTTCCAGTGAGTGGCAGCTTCTGTCCCCCGAAAAGAGCGACAGGCGGGGGCCAGCTTCTCCTCCCCCTCCTGGGAAACACCCCGCATGTTGCCATCAGCTGCCCCAGTGGGCGAGGCCACTCCTGGGATGACACGAGCAAGTGTCCCCACCTGCTCACCCCGCCCCACAGTACAGCGTGTCCTTCCCACCAGGCCAGGAGCTCGTGAGAGCCGGAGGGGGCTTCGTCCCATCCACACCACTCATCTCCCACCTGTTTCCAGCCCCTCATCTCATCCCACCTTTGGAGTGAAGAGGGCAAAAACCTTATTTTCCAATCCAGGAGAAGTTTTCCCAAATGGACATCTTGATCCTAATGACGGCGGCCATCTGCCACGACTTGGACCATCCAGGCTACAACAACACGTAAGTGAGTGGTTGTTTCCTCTCTGTGTTCTTTTAAAAGGCTCCCCAGCTGTCAGGGGAGAGCCTGTCAGCCCAGCCCCCAGACCAGTTTGCAGATGGAGCTGTCGATAAAGCGCTCCCCAGCCCCTAGCTCTGCCTCCGTAGGACATGGCTTCTGCTGGCTTTGGGACTTTGTCCAGTGCCTTGGGCCTCCCCTGAGCAGGAACGTTCAGGGCAATTAAACGCCAGGAGCCACCACACCTGTGAGGTCGTGGCTCCGTGTTCAGCTCATGCACAGCAGAGCCCTGGCAGTGCCGACACTGCCACCACAAGCAGGGAATGGGGCCCCACAACCCAGCGATGGCTCCACAGCGCTGGGCCCCAGAGCACGCTGCTTCCGGGGCAGCCTCCCTGCCTGCCGCCAACAGGGCCGGAGCGGGTGGAGGAAGGAGCTGCAGAGGAACGGGTGTGGGGGGCCCATCGTGGGGTGGGGGGGCCAGGAGAACAGGCCAACAGGCCAAGCTCTACGGCCTATTGCTCTGCTACTGCCTCCGTCCACACAGCTCCACCCCACGCGACTGATCAAGTCTGGGCCACGTGCACGGGTTTGGAGCCCTTTATCGACCGCTCCATCTGCAAACTGGTCTGGGGGCAGGGCTGATAGGCTCTCCCCTGACAGCTGGGGAGCCTTTTAAAAGAAAACAGTGATACATCAGTCCTTTCTGTTGAATTTACATGTGTTTGTGGGGTGACGTCAAATATCCCTGAGAGCCCTGCCACCGTTTGCCAGGGTGGATTCGAAGGCATGGCCGTGCATGGCACAGGCCAGCTCAGAGGCCACGCCCACAGCCTCTGACGCGAAAGTGCGGCCTGGTTTTTCCCCAGGTGCCTGCCTTTGGCTCATATTGAAAACGTGACAGCTTTCACAAGAGGCCACGATGCCTTCAGGGTACTGTCCCAGGGAGAATCTGGGTTCCTCAGTGGTGTCTGTCTGGTAGGACTATATACACTTGGGGACCTCTCGTTACCAGGGCAGCAGAGGTGGCAGAAGTGAGTCCTAAGCCACGCACTTCCTTCCAGCCTCCCTGCCATGCAGGTCCCTGGGGAAGGTGCCTGAGCCTCCCTTTGCTCCCCCCCGGCCCCCCAGGTACCAGATCAACGCCCGCACAGAGCTGGCGGTCCGCTACAACGACATCTCGCCACTAGAGAACCACCACTGCGCTGTGGCCTTCCAGATCCTCGCCCAGCCCGAGTGCAACATCTTCTCCAACGTGCCACCAGATGAGTTCAAGCAGATCAGACAGGTGTGCAGGGCCAAGGGCCTGCCAACTGGAGGGGGGGACATTCATGGTGGGGGCAGAGCAGGAGGCAGAGCAGAAGCCCTCTCTCCAGTGGCTGGGGGCTCTCACAAGCTCCTGGTCACAGCAGCGCCCACCAGGGGCCCTGGGGAACATGCCTTCCTTCCCCACCTCCTTCAGGGCCCAGAGGGGAGCCCCAAGAGGAAGGCACTGTGGCCACGCACACGTGGCCGTCCACTGACTTGCACGTCCCAGCTGCCATTTCATTTGGCCTTCACCGCTCCCTTCATGATAGGTCCTTTGTCCACTTTTCAGCCAAGAAACTGAGGCTCAGGGAGGTTGGGTGGGTCACCTGCCTGGACAGACAGGTCTGCTACATCTGACCTGGTAGAGCTGACCACTGCCCCATAACCCCTAGCTGCTGTCACCTGCCACCCATAGCCCTGTCAGCCCTGCTGCCACCTGTGATAAGGGACCTTACTGATTCTTAGGGCACAATGGGAGGGGGATGAGAGGGCACCTGCACAAGAGGAAGACTACCCAACCCCCCAAAATAACACCCCCTTCCTCACGGGGCATCCCCATGGAACCCTAATTCCATGCTCCACCCTCCACATTTGCAGGGGAGGAGAGACCTTGGAGTGAGCTCTGGGAGAAGTGTAGTGGGTTGACCTGTAGCCACCACTGCCCCCAAAAAAGATACCGCCACCTCCTGTGAACGTGATCTTATCTGGAAAAAGGGTCTTTCCATCTGCACTTAAGATCTCTGGATAAGATCAGCATGGACTGCCCAGGTGGACTCTAAGTCCAATGACAAGCGTCCTTCTAAGAAACAGAAGAGAAGACACAGGCACAGAGGCAAAGGCCCCATGACAACAGAGGCAGAGATTGGAGCGATTCAGCCACAAGCCAAGAAATACCTGTGGCCACCAGGAGCTGGAGGAGATGAGGAAGGATCCACCCTCCTTTAGAAGGAGCGTGGCCCTGCCGGCATCTTGACCTTGGACTTCTGGCGTCCAGAACTGTGAGAGACCAAATCCCTGTTGCTTTAAGCCCCCAGTCTGGTACCATATGGCAGCCCCAGGAAGCCCACACAGGGAGCCGCCTTCTGCCACACCACGGATGCAAACCGCGCCCGTTCGGAGTCCACGTGGCCTTCCTTCAAGGTGCAGCTGATAGACTTTAGCATCCGGTGCTGGGAAAACACTCCTCTCCCCGCAGAGAGCTGAAAAGCTTCACTTTATCAGAGAGCAACAGCCTCACAAACCATCGTCTCCCGATGTGTCTACGCGCCCAGGAAGTTTGAAGCTAAACGTAGTGCTTATTACATTCGTCATTGAATCGCCGATTCCTGGGACAATTATCTCCTCTTTATCCGTAGGCTCTCTGGCCTCTTCCACGTTTACGCACCCCCTGCCCACATGTGCCGCGTGTGGTTAGGATTAGCTGTCGCGAATCTTCTTCTGCAGTAGGTAAAGGGGCAACCGCGAAGAGAGAATGCCACATTTGCCGCTGCCACCCTGGCGGCTGCCCAGTGGGAGCCCCTCCAAAGACAGGACCTGGAGAACCCAAGCAAGTGAACACCCCCCCGAGTGTAGAACTCGCCCCAGTGCAGTGTGTCAGAAGAGCGTCCCCTCCACCCCAGTCACCTCCCTGAATGGGTATAAACCACTTCTGGTAGAGTCTGTGGGTCCCGCGACTTGAGCAGAATGAGAACAGGAGTGGCGGGGCTGGGAAGAGGACGGGGGCAGGCTGGGGTTAGGCAGAGAGAGGTCTCGTTGGGGAGACCTGCACGGGGCAGGGCTGAGATTGGAAGGGTTAGGATGTGTAATAGGAAGATTTGAGCCAGACTGTAGCTCACACAGAGTGAGAGGGGAGGGTAAAAAAAGGCTTGGACATAGGGAATTTCAGACCATTTGCCCTTGCAGTGACAGAAGTTGTAGTGAGACTTAGTGTTTTGAGACTTCCGAGGAGGCATCCAGAGGGGTAGATTTTTATTTATTTATTTATTTATTTTTGCTTTAAGAACCACATAACTTTATTGGAAGCGATGGTACAACTGAAAGGTCAAAACTTAAGTGAACACTCTGAAAGGGCAGTGTGCACGCCTGGCTGGTGGCCGGACGTGGCAAGTTACCCATAGCTGTGAGGACAGGCCCAGATCAGTTCTCGTCGCCGCCACTCAGGGTGAGCTTGTCCAAGAGGTACTCGGCCAGCCCGGCGTCCGGCGCCGCCATCTTGCGCAGGTTGGCGACGCAGCCACCCAGCTCCTTGATGGCCCGGACCTGCTCGTGCAGGTGGCGGCTCTTCAGGAAGTCGCGGAGCTGCAGGTCGCCCTTGTCGGTGGCCAGCTGGTGCAGCTCCAGGAGGCTCTGGCTGACGCTCTTCTCCAGCCGGAGGGCGCGCTCCAGGGCCTGCAGCCCGCCCTCCCAGTCGTCGCGCTCGGGCTTCCTGACGTCGCAGAGGCTGACGCGGCCGCCGCGCTGGGTCTGCAGGCCCATCAGCTTCTCCGCGTGCTCCCTCGCCTCCTGGGACCGGCGCAGGAAGTAGCGGGAGAAGTGCTTCAGGGCCACGTCGTCGCGGTCGAAGTAGAAGGCCATGGAGAGGTACACGCGGGAGGCGCCGAGCTCCGCGTTGATGTGGCTGTTAATGGCGGCCTCGCAGTCCGGGTGGTAGTTCTGGCGCACCTCAGAGAGCGCCGCCATGACGGGCGGCGCAGGCGCGGGGAGCGTGAGGAACACGAAGGCGCCTCGGGAGCGCGGGCTGTGGAGCCGGCAACGGCGGCGTTGGCGGCAGCGGGGACCTTGGGGTGAACCCAGGCAGGGCGAGGGCGGTAGCCGGCGGAGTGCGGGCTCCTGGCCCGGTGGCGGGAAAATGGCGGCGGGTCTGCCCGGAACCGGAAGTCCTCCCCAGCGTCGAGTCAGTTCCGGACCTGACCAATCACCACACCGCACCTCGTACATCCCCAACTCCGGGCACTGTGATTGGCTAGAGGTGGGCCAAGCCAGAATGAGAGGCAGCCCCAGGGCCTTTCCTAGAATGTTCAGCGAGAGACTCTCTCTTTCCTCGCACGGTTGCTAAACCAATAGGATGTTAGCTTGGCTCTGCTGGGGGCCACCTTGCCAATCCAAAGAAAGAACTCGATTGAGAATAACTTCAACCAGGAGAAAACAGCGAGACACACAGAGGGACAGATGTCTGCTGACGTCATGTAAGCACCTGGATCCAGCCATACCTTATGCCCTCGGCCTTTTCATTTACATAAGCCATTAAATCCCATGTTCGCTTAAAAAAAATAAAAGAAGAAGAGCATCCCGAAAAAGAAGGGAGTGGGTACCTGATCCAAGGCATCGCCACCTACAGACAGCATCGTCCTCATAGCACCACCGTGGGGACTCAAGGGTTGTCCTGCTGCAAATGCTTTCCTGACTTTAAAAAAAGACTTTCTTCTAGGGGTAAAATCAGTTGTCCCAATTTTTAAAAATATTTTGTCATTGAAGATTTGAGGTATAACTGAAAATTCACTAAAAATATAATTAAATCTTTACAGAAAAATTGCATAGTTCAAAATGCAAGCAATGCCCCCCTTCAAAATATACACTTGAGTTTACCTGTGTTGATTGATTTGGGTTCTGTATTTGATGCTTGTGGTTTTATTTTCTTGGAAAAGTAGAACACCATACCTAGCTCACAGATGTGTTCTGTAAATGTTTGTGGGATGGATGGATGATGGATAGGTGGATGGGTATTAACAGATGGGTGGATGGATGGACGGATGGATGGGTGGATATGTGGATGATTGGATGTGTGGATGGTTGGATGGATGCATGCATGGAAAAGTGGAAGGATGGATGGATGGATGGATGGACAAGTGGGTGGGTGAATGTGTGGATGGTTGGTTAGATGGATGCTTGGACAAGTTGGATGGATGGATGCATGGACAAATGGATGGATGTATGGATGCATGGATGGGTGGATGGTTGGATGGATGGATGTGTGGATGGTTGGATGGATGGATGCTTGGACAAGTGGATAGATGGGTGGGTGGGTAGATGGATGGATGGATGGATGGACAAGTGGATGGGTGAATGTGTGGCTGGTTGGTTAGATGGATGCTTGGACAAGTTGGATGGATGGATGCATGGACAAATGGATGGATGTGTGGATGCATGGATGGGTGGATATATGGATGGATGGATGTGCAGATGGTTGGATGGATGGATGCATGGACAAGTGGATGGGTGGATGTGTGGATGGTTGGATGGATGGATGCTTGGACAAGTAGATGGTTAGTTAGATGGATGCATGGACAAGTGAATGGGTGGATGGACAAGTGGATTGGTGGATGGATGGATGGATGTGTGAACAAGTGGATGGATAGAGGATGGATACATGCAGAGTTGGCTTGAGGCTAAATGAAACAACGTGTCCAGGGGCTCAGTACACTGTAGGCACCTGTGGAATAATTGCTGAGATCGTGCCCTGTGTCAACACTTTATCCTCTCCCTACTCAGGGAATGATCACATTAATCTTGGCCACCGACATGGCGAGGCATGCAGAAATTATGGATTCTTTCAAAGAAAAATTGGAGAATTTTGACTACAGCAACGAGGAGCACATGACCCTGGTAAGTGGGCTGCTCTGCCTCCCACAGGGCTGGCAGGATGAGAGTCCTACCACCCAGCTCAGACACAAACCAACAAGCCAAGATTCTCAGCCTTGCCTTGGAACGAGGTGTGTGGACCTGGTTTTCAAGGTCAAGGGTTTCGCTAGGAAAGCCTGAGAGGGGCCTCGCCTTCTGGAGGACCTCTCCGTTGAGGTTGGGGGCAGCACTTTCTGTTCCTCCATCTCTTTTTTTTTTTTTTTTTTTTTTTGAGAGAGAGAGTCTCACTCTGTTGCCCAGGCTAGAGTGTCGTGGCGTCAGCCTAGCTCACAGCAACCTCAAACTCCTGGGCTGAAGCAATCCTTCTGCCTCAGCCTCCCAAGTAGCTGGGACTACAGGCATGCGCCACCATGCCTGGCTAATTTTTTCTGTATATTTTTAGTTGTCCAGCCAATTTCTTTCTATTTTTAGTAGAGACGGAGTCTCACTCTTGCTCAGACTGGTCTCAAACTCCTGAGCTCAAACGATCCTCCCACCTTGGCCTCCCAGAGAGCTAGGATTACAGGTGTGAGCCACCGTGCCCTGCCCCTCCATCTCTTTTTAACTTGAAGAAGACACGAAGCTGACTCTGGTTCCTGGCCCTGGTTCTGCCGTGAAGGCACCGCACACAGAGCTGGGGTGGGCCGGACTCCACACTGCCCGATTCCGCGTCCCGACTCTGGCATCCCCTACAGCCAGGGCAGGGCCTCACCAAGGAGAAGGGTGTGCTGAGTCCACCAGTGTCTGCCCATTACAAAGAGAAACATGCAAGAACGCCCTGCCCAGCCTTCAAAGAGAAAGTGAATTACGCGGAGTCTGGCTTGAGCATCACGTGTACTTGCTGGCCTCCCCATCTGAAAGTCAATCGATCGTGTCACTTTCCACTGCCAGAGAGGCTGCTTAACAGGGACACTCCTGGTAGATCAGGCTGAACTTCCAGCCATCCAGGCCCGGCAGGTCCAGTCTTTGGGGCCCGCGTCTCTGTGGAGCCGAAGGGCAGCTGATTCCCAAAGTCTGCTCAAGAGGAGAAGCGCCCTGGTGGGTTCCGCGACTGGGCAGGGGGCAAATGCACCCCCACACCTGGCCTCTCCAAGCCCCTTCCCTGAGAGGGAGCCAGGGACAGAGGCGGTCAGGGTGGCCCCCAGCAAGCAGTTTCCTCATCCTGAAAGTCCAGCGGAGCCCGGAGGTGCCGCTTTATCCTCAGAGGTGTGAGGAAGGGCTGGAGGAGCGACAGCAGGGAGGGGTCCGGAGATGGGCATCATGCTCACCGGGGGCCTCCGTCCTCCCTCTGGGATGCCAGGAGAGGCCAGGGAAGAGATGGGGCAGGGGGCGGGAGGCCGGTAGGCCGGGTGCCAGGTGTGAGGGGGTCGATCTGGCAACACGCCAAACCGGAAGTCTCTGCGAGCCTCTACTCGCTCAGGCAGGCGTGCAGGCCAGAGCAGATGCGGCCCGGCTCCCAGGGTTCCATCTTGTCCCACAGAACGGGCCCCAGGCCAGGGGCAGGCAACAGGCAGCGCAGACCCAGCTCGCTGTGCTGCGGGGAGCCCGGGCGGAGGCACGTGCCTCTGTGGACACGTGGGGCGGCTGGCAGGGGGGTCCTACGTGAAAGGAGATCTCCAAGCAGGGAGCACGGGCAGGATGGGGTGTGCGTGGCAGTGTGGCCGCTGGAACCTGGGGCATTGGCCCCCCGAGACTGCGATGCCCTGGCATGCACCGGGTCTGTGGGGGCAGCTCCCCCAGGCCGCCAGGCGAAGGCTGTAACTGCCTCTGCTCCAGAGCCGGCATCCCCCAGAGGAGATAAAGAAAGGCCTGGGTCACGGCCTGGGCCCAGCAAGGAAGGCCGGTGAGGGGAGGGGTAAGGGGCCGCGGGTCCCCCTGAGGTCCCGCTGAGGGTGGGTGGCATGAATCTGCTGTGCCTCGTGCAGACCCGAGCTGAACTGAGCTGTCCTTCGCCAAATCACGTTCCCCAAACCAAACAGGCAGATTTGGGGCCCAGGGCTCAAGGCCGTGCCCCTCACAGACCCTGAGCAGTAGCCAACACTCTGCTCTGGAAGGCTGGTGACTCCGGGTGACAGTCACTTGTGCCTGGCACAAGGCAAGGCCGAGGGACGCTAGCCCTCCACCACCAGCCCCAGAGGCGGGTCCTGGCTGGTTCAGGTGGAAACGCTTTGGCTGGACCCTCTGGCCTCACCTGTCTGCCGCTCAAGTGCCCACCGTGTACCCCACTTGCCAGGCTCGGAGGGGGCCTGGTCTCCTCCGCCTGCTCAGGAGGTGAGAAACGCACCCATCTGGGAAGAGCACCAGGCAGGATGCGCCAGGCACGGGGCAGGGCTGTGGGGACGCTGCCTGGGCTGGGGCGCCAGGAAAGCTGGAGGGAGGGGACCCGAGCAGGACCTCAAAGGTCCATGTGCATTGGAGGGAGGGAGCACGTCCTTCCTCAGTGACCCCCAGCCCAGCACCTCGTCCCCGGCCTCTGCCTGTGACGGCGGGTCCAGACCCGACCAGCAGTGGCAGGTCGTCACGTCCTCCCTCCCGTGCCTAAATGCCAGAGTCTCTTTTTTCAGCTGAAGATGATTTTGATAAAATGCTGCGACATCTCTAACGAGGTCCGTCCCATGGAAGTCGCAGAACCTTGGGTGGACTGCTTATTAGAAGAGTATTTCATGCAGGTAAGAGTCTTGCAAAGCAGTCAAACCCGCGATCACCATCAGCCCCGTTCAGCAAAGCCCGTGTTTGGAGGGCACCAGGGGGTTGGGGGGCAGTGGGGACAGGCCTTCCCGCTCCCACCCGGCGGCTTCACCAGCCTGCGGAAAGCCTTCCCGGCAGGCGCACGTCAGAAACAAAATAGGCCATAATTTGAAACCTGAAAGGCAGTGACATCCCAGAACAGCTAATGTTGTGAAATTGCCACCTGTCACCACTAATGGAGCCACTTTCAGGGGTGGACTTGTCAGCAAACTGCCTGAAAGTCAAGAGGCCAGACTGGGGGGCAGGAGGGAGCCCGGGTGGCGGCGCCCGGGCAGCTGGCTCTCCCTCGTCCTTGCCGACGCGTCGTAGAGTGGCGCGGTTGGCTGTTGGCCAATCAGCTCACTTCATCCTTCCCTGAGACGAGCGAGCGCACTGCGGTCCACATTCCGTGGGATTTCTGTCCTTAATGTCGCCGCCGTCTGCTGCGTTCCCTGCAGAGCGACCGCGAGAAGTCGGAAGGCCTCCCTGTGGCCCCGTTCATGGACCGGGACAAAGTGACCAAAGCTACGGCCCAAATTGGGTTCATCAAGTTTGTCCTGATCCCGATGTTCGAGACGGTGACCAAGGTGAGTAACTGTCACCACATGCCGAGGCCTGACCCTGAGAAATACACACAGGCATGTGCTCACACACGTGCACACGCACAGCACACACACACACACACACACACACACACACACACACGAGCCCTGAGAAGCCTCCTCACCCTGCTCTCACGGTCGCCACTCTCCAGGCCGTTTCCCCGGCTCCCCTGCAGCCTGGCCCCCTACCCAGCACCCCTGCGGAGCTGCCCAGCCTGCCTTGCTGGGCCATCAGGGCTCCTCCCCCACCCCCGCGCCACCCCTGCTGGCCTTCAGGACCCAGCGGGCAGCACGGCTGCTTCTCTTGACCGCCTGGCCCTCCCTCTGCGTCCCACCATCAGGCTGTGTCGTTGCCCCTCGAGGAACCAGCCGGGATCAGTGACCTCAGGTTGTTCCACCCAGAGCCCAGATCCCTGCCTTCACCCCACCCCAGCCGGTGGCCCTGTCTGCCCACGGCACAGTCCCGTCCAGCTCCCTGCAGGGCCCCAGGGCTGCCTGTGGCTGCTTGCCGAGGCCCCCACCTTGACCCCTCAGCATGTCTAAAACTCACCCTCTTGCCCCCCGACTCTCCCCACCCAGCACGACTGGGACCAAGGCTGCGGGGCTCAGAGTTGCCAGCCCTTCCCTTCCCCAGGACCCCCAGCCCAGCGGCCTCTGCAAGCTCCCCTTCCCTGCACCTTTGTAAGAACTTCCAAACCTGTCCCCTGCCCTCATCTCACGGGGCTGGGGCCGAGAAGGCGGGAGGCGGGGGGGTTTGGCATCTCCACCCCAGGGGCAGCAAGGGCTGGACACAGATCTCGAGCCTGGAGGTGGGGGGAGTGGCTGGCACAAGGGTCCCCGGGAAGCAGGACTGACCCAGTGTCCTCCACGCCTCGGCCACGTGGATTTCCCCAGAGGCCCCAACCCAGGAGGCCACCAAAAGTGCCACGGGGTGGACGTAAGTGTCCTCTGGGCTCCGCTGGACACAGAGGACCTGACACCTGTTTTTCTCAAACGTCCTGTCGCCTTCAGGCCGATGCACTGTCTGAGCAAACGGTTTGTGTCTCGCAGCTCTTCCCCATGGTCGAGGAGCTCATGCTGCAGCCCCTGTGGGAGTCCCGGGACCGCTATGAGGAGCTGAAGCGGATCGACGACGCCATGAAAGAGGTAGGACGGAGGGTTCGGAAGGCAGTCCTCCTCGGGGCAGCCCGCCAGAGCGGGCTCCGCACCACGCTCCTCGTCCAGACCCTGGGCGTGCCCCGCAGGGCTCCACTGACAGTGGCCCGGCGGCCGGGAGCACTTCCGCTCTTCTGAAGGCCATGCCCGATAAAACTGGGGACTCTGTGCGCTCCCAGAAACCACAGCCACGTCTGCGTCCATGCTCGGCGCTCCTTCCAGGGAGTTTGCTCGCCGAGCCATTAGCAAGAGTCACAGTGAGAGTCACAGTGGCAACCGATACCACGCGCACCCTGACAGGCTCGGGTGTTTGAACAGCTTTTAGGGCCCCTCTGAGCAGGGCCCGCCCCTCGCCCTGGCTCCAGGGCTGACTTGCTCAGAGGAGGACATGGCGTGGAAAGGGATGCTGCCCTCAGCACAGGGACAAAGTGACCACCCACATCCCAGCCTCCAGGCATAGGGCACGCACAGGGCACCTGGACACCTCTCGGGTCAGGGAGCCCAGGCCTGGCTTCAGGCTGCCGCTGGATGGATGCTGCTCCTCAAGAGAGGCTCAGGCGTGCAGGTCAGAGCCAGTGGATGCTTCTGCAGCCCCCTGCCTGCCGTCCAGCTACCACGGAGCGCCCCCGTCCGCCCTCCTGCCCGCCTCTCTCCAGGGGCCAACGCGGCTAGAACAGCGTCCCCAGCCACCCACCCCTTGTCCCGTGCTGGGCTCTCTGTGCCCTGACCCCCTGCAAGGCCCCCTTCAGTCAGGGCTTCCCCAGCTGTGGTCCCCACGTGGGCAGCGGATAACCGGGAAGGTGGTGAAGGGCCGTCTCTGCAAGAGACGCTGCGCTGTGTCTGGGCACACGGGGCCTCAGGCAGCAGAAACCGATGCAGGAGAAGGCTCTGCTCTTGCTCACCTCCTGTATCCCAGAGCTGACCGCCCTTCTCTGCGCTGTCTAGTTACAGAAAAAGACTGAGAGCTTGACGTCCGGGGGCCCTGAAACATCCAGAGAGAAAAGCAGAGATGTGAAAAAAAGCGAAGGTAAGGCTATTCTGAACTGTCTCGCTGCGTTTCAGACTAAAGCGGGAGGGGCCGCAAATCATAGAAGAAGGACGGAAGCAAAGGCAGGAATGGAGGGAGAGAGGGGAGAACATCTGAATTCTGCAATTTTTTAAATAAGTGAAACTTTTATTCTTCACATCTAATAGTTAGAATTAGGCTCTGAAAGGAGAACATACTTTAGTTAGTAGAAAAGCATTACTAATCAGCTTCTGCACTTTTAAAAAGTGCATTCGAAGCACTTAAGCTTTAAAGCTTTTCAAAAATAAAGTACTTACATCGCGCTAAGCATTTTCCTCTGCACTTGTTGATACTGGCCACTCCTTGAGTCCACGTGAGATGCAGAAGCGTCCCACTTGGCCACCTTGTAATAAGGTCACACCATACACGAGTCCAGCAGATGATTCCAAAGCCCCTCGGCTTTCCAAGCGCAAGGCCCAGGGCATGAGAAGGCGGACTTGGCTTTGTAAGAGAAGCAGTGATGGGCTCTGGCATTCAGCATGCCTGTTTTGAGGCCAAGCCCTGCTGCCTGCAAGCTGAGCGACATGCACAAGTGTCTCAGCTTCTCTGAAGCCAGAGCCCTAAGCTCCGAATGAGAGGCAGCGTCCCGCTTCCCACTGCCGTCTCAGCAATCGGATGAGCAGAGCGCGGGTCCGTACGAAGTGCTCAGGAAACGCTGGCATTTAATTTTTAAGCCAGATGATGCTGTGGCTCTGAAGAGGGATCAGCGCTGTTTTATTTTCCCTAAATGTGTTCAGCAGTATGTCTGCTGGCCTCATTCTTTAAACGGTCTGTGTGTAACCCTGCGCCGCGCCTGATCCTGCCTGCGTGCGCTCGGTCCGCACACAAACCAACCCGTGGTCCTTTTCCTTCCCCGCGCAGACCGCACCTGAGGACGGCGGAGGGCCGTGGCTGCCGCTCGCACGCCCGGGCTTCGCGGCGTCCTCCCCGCAGGGAATGCTGCTCTCCGCGCCCGACGCCAGGACCGTGTTTTCTAAGAACCGTTTTGTTCACTGAAAAACAAAGGAATTCATGATACTGTACAGAATTTTTATTTTTAAACTGTCTTTTAAATAATATATTCTTATACAGAAACGGGTACTGTACTTTTTCTTCGGTAGAGTTGTGTATCCCGGGGCTGCTTCCGGCAAGTTCTCCTGTGGCGGTGAAGGACGCTGTGCTTGTCCGCAGACGCGACTTAGAGCAGCTGCCCGGTGCGATACAACACGTACACGCGTGTAAATTCACATTAAATGTCACCACGGTGCCCTGAGCGCAAGGACCTGCGCGTGTCCTGTGTTTCTGAACAGGGGAGACCTCGGTGCCATGTGTGTCACAGCAAAGGCACAACCCACGAGGGCACAGCTATCACTGGGGGGCCCGTTTACAGGGAGTGGGGACTTACATTTAAATCCTTAGACAGGGAAAGGCTTGCGGGCTCTCGCGGAGGAGCGCCGCCCCTTCCTTCTCGCCGTTGCGCCGAGACGTTCTGGTGGCGCCGTGCCCACGCGGGGGCCCGCCCTCCGCTTGTTCGTGGTCCAGCTTCTGCTCCTGCCCGCGACGGTGGCACACACCTGAGCTCTGTCGCACCCCCCGCAGATGTGTGGACTCCTGGAGCCTCGACTTACAGAAAGCCGGGGAGACGCCTGCTGCATGTCTTCCCGGGCCACGGGCTCCTTCCCCGCTCCCCTCCAGGGACACAGTCACCTCCTGGAGAGCTGATCTTTGAAGGCCACTTGCACAGGCCGAGCTTCATAGACTTGACACGGGTGTTTGGGTTCAGTTTCCTCCCAGCATTTGCTCCCTTTGGGTAAATTCCAGAATATTTCTTCCCATCTTGGAGTAATTCATTTTTGACCTGTAAAATTCTCATCTCTCCTTGAATCCAGCTCGGCGTAGATGGGAACTGTGAATTCTACATCTCTTCTTGTTTCTGCTTTTGTTTTTCATTTCAGTCCTGCTAAAGCCTATATATGTGTGTGTGTTTATGTATATATGGCAACTTTGGTGCAAATACAGCCGAAATGAGGGCGTGCAGACACTGACGCCCTCGGCCTCCACGTCGTCCTGTATGGAAGATTTGTTGTCTGCCGCTTCGCCGGTAACCAAGCTCTGCAATGTGCTAATGTACCGTGAATGCCTGCCCCGCCACCCCAGCCCCTTATGAAACCCCCTAAGATTGGTTCTTGAACTTTCGCAGAGACACACGCCTACAGACACATAAACGCGGCAGCACACGTGTGCCCCCAGGTGATGCACATCCGCGCGCACGTGTGCCCCCCGGCGATGCACATCCGCGCACACGTGTGCCCGCAGGTGATGCACATCTGCACACACCCCTGCACTTCAACATCCTTGCTTTGTTGGGGCTGTACCACGTCCTGGAGCAATACAAGCAATCGCTGACGACATGCGCAAGCCAAGGACGCACAGCAGCGCCTGCGACGGGCCCTGGCTCCCGCAAGGCCAGCCTGGTGCCCGTTAGTGGGTCCCTCAGAAGCTGGCACAAGAGAACCCGGCTGCACACGAAATGCTTCCTGACCCGTCTGCTCTAAAAATGCTTCTGTGCTGTAGGTACCTCCCACCTGCTGGCTGAGCCGGGCGAGGAGCCCCAGCCTGAGTCCCCCCCCACAAGGGCATGTCCCCTCCCTTCAGGCTGCAGAGGAAGCCCACCAGCCAGCCCCCTGTTGCACAGAGCAGCCCCCAGAGCGCCATGGTCCACCTTGGTCAACCTGAACGCTCAGAGCCTGCCCCAAAGCACCCACACATGGTCCTGAAGGCACATGGCAGGTCAGGTGAGCCCACGGCCCCCACGTAGCACCTGTGCTGCAGCACCCAGCCCTGGGGGTGGGCCAGCCAGAGGAATGAGCCTGCAGACAGACAGGCTCTCGGAGGACGGAGCCCGACCTACACAGCCCACTGACAAAGACACCCCTCTCGGGTGGGCCGGCTCCACCGCTGTTCAGGACAGGGCACTTCCAAGGGAACTTTCTTTCTGCCTGACGGTCAGTGTTCACTCAACATAAAGGATAAGAATGTTTAGAGCCCAGCCATACGTCCAGCAATAGGCAGGAACGATGCCCAGTGCTTCCAGAGCAAGGTCGGAGACGCAGCTGCTGGGGGCTGCCATCCGGCACGCAGTACGTAGAGCAGGACGTCTCCCCACGAGGGTCGGGAAAGAGGGTGTTGGCCTGTGCTCAACCCAGCACCATCCTGCGACCCAGCCACGCCTTGTTCCTCCAAGGGGCCAAGAAAACAGTTTTCCGATGGTTTTCTCCCCAAGAACTTTTCCTGGCAATTCAAGGAACATGCATGTGTCAAAGACCGGATCTGACAAATCCCAACAAATCTGCCTCCTAAATTATGGCATTGTCTCTGCTGGGTGCCGGCAATGTGCCGCCTTGGAAGTGTCACTCCCAGCCCAGCCACTCTGCTTCCCCAGAAGGCAGCATGGCCTCTGTGATTCCAGCTGCGACCGTGCCGTAAGGGAAGAAGTGAGGACAAATGTCTCCCACTGGCGTCCCAGATGGTGTCCCCGTGGCCGAAGACCCCACCCACCCCGCTTATGTCACCTGTCGTATCTCAGACTATGATCATCTTCCATGGTTTCCTTCATTTGTAATGTCTGACGCCCATGTGACCGTCTTTGCTTGCTGGCATCTCCAGCCAAATCGCGCAGGAGACCCTTGACGCAGAATGGCTACGGCATGAGGTCGGGGAACACTAAGCACATGAAATCCTTACCCCCGACAGATACCCATCCGGGGAGACCGTTGACATCCCAGCCGCCTCTGGCATGGGACAGCAGCTGCCTCACCTGGCCCTTGCCACAGGAAACCCATATTCCATTCTCACATCAAAGGTGGGGTCTGGGCTGGGTTTCCCTCGGGCCAGGAGAGGGCTGAAGGGGCAAATGGCTGGCCAGGCCGGCCTTTGTCTCCCTGCCCCTCCAATGTTGCAATACAGGTGGGGGAGTGGTTAAAAATCTAAGTCAAAAGATTTTTTTTAAGAAATTGTTTTGCTCTGTTGCCCAGGCTGGGCTCAAATGATCCTCCCATCTCAGCCCCCTGAGCAGTGGGGACCACAGGCGCACGCCACCACGCCCGGCTGTAATCTGTCTGCTGCTGGAGCCGCCCCATCCGTGCACCTTGTGACGGGGCCCCCACGGGCTTACATCCCTCCTGGCTGCCTCCCCGGGTGGAGGCCTGGGGCCCGGCGTACAGGGGGTGCTCAGGACAGAGCGAACGTGGGTTGTTCTGGCTGGCACCAGGACAGCCCCTGGGCCCTGCGGCTCCCCTCCTCTCCCTGGGACGCTGCCTGCCCTGGGGAAGGTGGGCCTGTCCACCCGGCCAAGGCAGCCTCACAGCCAGACCCAGACGCTGCCCGGGAAGCCTGGTCCTCTCCAGCTCCGAAGGCCCATGGAGCTGGGAGGGGCGGCCCGAGGAAAGGTCCAGAACCTTCATCTCTCCTCAGGCCAGGCCGGGCCTTGGTTTCATTCCTTAGGAAAGTCCAGCACCCACCCTCTGCAGGGCCCCTCCGCCAAGGGCCCGCAGACACGGCCGAGGCGAGCGCGAGGCCCAGTCACCAAGCCCGAAACCAAACGCCCTGACCCCCACTCCTCGGCCGGGCTAGGATTCAGGCCGAATCGCACCTGGGCTGGGGGAGGGGGTTGAGGGAATTTCTTATCATTTTTCCTGTAGTTTCCGAATTTCCTGCAATAAATGGCTTTCCTTTTATGAATAAAATAAACAAATTATATTTTTGCTGTAAAAATGGGGTGTAGAAATGGCGTTGTTTAGCCACAGGGAGCAGGCCTGGGATGTGAAGATGAAGTCAGAGATCAGTGTGTCCACAGGCCACCGAAGCCAGGGACTGCGGGTGCCTCGGTCTGCCCGGGCTGCTGTGACAAAGTGCCAGCGACTGGTGGCTGATAAACTGCGGAAACTCGTCGCAGTTCCGGAGGCTGCGGGTCCAAGACCCAGGTGCCGGCGGACTCAGCGTCCTGCGAGGGCTCTTCCTGTTCGCAGACGGCGCCCGCGCGCCGTGGCCTCCGTGGTGCGAGGGCCAGGGAGCCCTCTGGGGCCTGGTCCCCCCACGAGGCTCCCCCAAGACCTAATCGCCTCCCGAAGGCCCCTCCTCCCACACCATCGCCTGAGCGGTGAGGATTTCAACACAGGAGTTCGGGGAGACAGAAGCGTTCAGACCGCACAGCGGCCGCCGAAAGAGGCAGGCAGGACCCTCCCCGGAGCCTTCGGAGGGAGCGTGGCCCTGCCGACACCCAATCTCAGACTTGCGGCCCCAGAACTGTGGGAGAAACACTTCTGTTGTTTTGAGCCAACCAGTGGAAATTTGCCACAGCGTCCCCAGGAAACACGCACAGTCCTCCCCGAATGAATAAGCCCAGCGCGATCCCGGCCCAGCGCTTCTGCAGCAGGGGCAGCTCCGTCCCTCCTCACCGCGAGCCTCCAGGTGCACGACTGTCGGTAGTGACCCTTAGTGCCTCCGTTTTGCAGGCAGGGACACTGAGGCACAGAGAGGAGTCTCAGAGCTGCTGAGGCTCAGAGCAGGCTGGTGGCAAGGACCCCTCCCGACTGGCCCCGGGAGTGGGTGCGGAGCCCAGCGATGGGGACAGGGAGACGGGATGACGGGCAGGCCTGCAGCGGGTTAGGGTTAGGGCCCAAGAGGCCCCTGGGGGATGCACAGCAGAGAGGAGTGGGCCACCCGGCCCCCAGCCCCAGGGGCCATCCAGAGAGCCCCCACACTGTGGTACAGCCAGAGGCTGGGCTGGGCCCGGGCAGTGAGCGGACAGGCATCTCCACATGCGGGTGGGGATGAACGCGTGTGCGACAGTTAATTTACATGCCAGCTCGGCGGGGCCACGGTGCCCACACACAATTCTAGGTGTTTCTCCAAGGGTGCTCTGCGAGGATGAATCTGCGTTGACACAGGAGGATTTCAAGTCCAGCAGACTGCCCTCCCTGCTGTGGGTGGGCCTCGTCCAATCAGGCGAGGCCCTGGATAGAACGAAGTCTGCTGGCCCGACCCGAGCAAGGACCCGCCAGCAAGCGCCTGTGGAAGAAACAGCAGCTCTTCTCCCAGCTCCAGCCTGCCGGCCTCGCCTGTCAAATTTCCAACTTGCCAGCTCCATAATCACGTTCCCGAAAGTCAGCTTCTCTCTCTTTCTCTCTCTCTCTCTGTCTCTCTCTCTCTCTCTGTGCATGCACAATTCTCACACACACACACACACACACACACACACACGCACACACACACACCTCCCGGCACCTGTGAGGCTGTGGAGGCGACTCCTTACCTAAGGAGCTTAAGAGAAAGGAGCACAGGGGTCTGCTGGCTCTCAGCTTGGACGCACCCTCCTCCAGGAAGCCTCCCCTGACCGCCTGGACGGAGCTCAGTGCCCTCCCGCGTCCTAGTGCGCGGGCCTGGGCCCTGGCCCGAGATTACAGTGACAAGCCTCTGCGGGAGTGTCAGCTTTCTGGTCACAGGCAAGCCCCCGGTGAGCAGGGTCTGTTCGCTGCTATATAACCAGGGCCAGCACCAGACTGCCATCGGGCCAGGGGCCAAATGACCAGGAGAGCCCAGGGGCATTCCCTAGCCTATCCCTCTCCCCTCCCTCTCCTGGAAAACAATTTTCCCTCCCCAGCTGCCCAGGGAGCCGGGTGGGCTCCTCCACCTGAGCTTTTGAACTGGAGAGGAGGGGAGGACAGCTCTGGAGATGCCCAGGGCCACAGTCTGGGGTGGGCCGGGGCCTTATTGCCTCAGAAAGCAGCTGGGAGAACCACTGCAGATCCCTTTGCTTCTCTGGCAAATGGGAACTGGAGAGTCGGAAAGGTCATCTCCCCGCTCCTTCCTTCCTTCCCTCCTTCCCTCCTTCCTTCCTTCCCTTCCTTTCCTTTTTTGTTCCTTTTCCTGTTTATAATCTCTCATTTTTCCCCACTCTTACGGACTGAATGTGTCTCCCCGAAAGCCACAGCTTGAAGCCTTAACCCCCAATGTGATGGAATTTGGAGGTGACCTTTGGGAGGCGACTGGGGTTAGACGGGGTCAGAGGGCAGGGCCTCGTGGTGGGATTGCAGCCCTTGTGAAAAGAGGAAGAGACTCCAGAGATCGCGCTTTCTCTCTCTCTGAGCGCTTGCACCCAGGAAAGGCCACATGAGGACACAGGAAGAAGACGGCCGTCCACACACCAGGAAGAGAGCCCGCCTTTTACCACATTTTATGACAGAGGAAGACAATTTTCTTACTTTTGATGTGTCCTTGCTCTACGTGGGGAGAGGATACTTTCTAGGGTCCACATAATGAGAAGGTATGAAGTTCACAATGAGTCAGGTCTACGTCCGGTGGAATCCTGCAGAATCGGACTCCAGACTGCACACACACGCTTGTCAGTGGTTAGAGATTCCATTTCTGGAGCTACTTCCTTGGCTTCAGACAGGATCCATACGTTGACGTTGGAGCAACACTGAGCTCCAAGTCTGGGGCCAGGCTCTATCCGAAACAGAGACAAGGTCCTCCTGCTCTACTCACCTACCAGAAGATTCCAAGAATCTCTGAGACAACCACCACGTCCTTTCCTCATTTCGAAGAAAACCACTGTTCCGGCTATAACAGCACATCCCATTAGCACCTCATCCTCGATACGGACAGTCCTTCTGACAGTGGATCCTGCCCGAGCCAGAGAGCCAGATTTGAACACAGATACGCCCGTGGCCACACTCTGCTGCACCTGAAACAGGAGGGGACATTTTCAGGAGACTCATAGCTCCAGGAAGCCACCCATGGCAGTCAGTGCCTGCCTCCTGACAGTCCCAGGTGGCCCAGGAGCCCTTGGCTGGGAGGAGAGCCCCGGGTTCCCCAGCATTGGCCCTGCCTACGCAGCCTCCACCTGCCTGCCCTGCCCCCATCTGCCCCCACCTATCCCCACCTATCCCCACCTGCCCCCACCTGAGTCCATGACCTTGAGCTTGTCCTCCTGACCTCCCCTCTCGGTGGCCACATCCATCTCATGAGCAGCTGCACGGGTGAGCGCTTTCCAGACCTGGCTGCCCCTGAGGCCATCTGCGGACGCTGAGCCTTGTTGCCCCTGAGGGTCTGATTCCGGAGGTCTTCGAGGGCTGAGATCTCTGCTTTCCGAGCTTTGCGAGTGTTCCTAGGGCAAGGCCTAGGGTGAGCTACTGCACTGCCGTGTCTCCTAGATTCTGTCATTTCTGACCTTCTGCAGTCACCATTGCACCTGGTGTCTAAAGGGGGCGAGAGAAAGAGGAGGGAGAAAGGAAGGACCTAACTGTTTTCGGGAGGCATCCCCGTTTGGAAGTCGATCTTTTCAGGGGCTCTGCTCTGGTAGGGAACAAGTAGAAGGCAGCGGCATCCCTGGGAGCATCGGTGGGGACAGAGCCGGCCTGCATCCCCCTTCCCGTCCTTCTCTGGGCATAAGGACGTGGAAGTGCGGCCCGTACCGCAGGGTCCAGACAGCTTCACACACTCAGCATCTGAGGAATTAAGCCGAAAGAACGAAACCGGGCCGACTCTACCCCCGTACCAGGAGGACAAGGGCCCACAGACGACCGCTAACCTGCTTTGCTGCAGCAACTTGTATCTTGGCGTCGGGGACAGTTTAAACCATCAAATTAACATCCTCACCGGAGTAACAATCTGTTCGCCATAACCAGGCGACCCCAATTAGCTACCGGTTAACTTTCGACCCTCCCATCATCTCAGCTCTGGGGCTGCTGAATCGCTGTCCGATGCACCCACGTCCATGGCACCAGCAGGCCGTGAGGACCCCGCCCCCCATGATCTATTACATCTTCTCCCACTGGGTGGTCTGGGTCATGGACAGAATGTCTGTGACCCCCCCCACCAAATTCCCGTGTTGACAACCTCACCCCCACGGTGCTGGTGTTTGGAGGTGGGGCCTGGGGGATGACGAGGTCACAAGGGTGGAGCTTCATGAGTGGGATCAGTGCCCTTACAAAAGGGACCCCAAAAAGCTCCCTCGCCCCTTCCCCACACAAGGACACTCAGGAAGGAGGAGCCCTCGCCAGGACCTGGCCACGCCGGCACCCAGGTCTCAGACTCCCAGCCTCCCAAACTGGGAGACATAACGTCTGTTGTGCACAAGCCGCCCATCTGCGGCCCCCTGCAGAGCGCCCGGGCTGTGCAGGACGGACACTCTGTCACCTTCCCGTCTCTTTTAGGTCTCTGCCTGCGTTGGGCTCTATGGCTGCTGTAACCAGTTACCTCCCCGAAAACAACACAGATCTGTTCTCCTACAGTTCTGGAAGGTAGAAGTCCGAAATCAGTCTCACTCAACTGAAGTCAAGGCGCCAGCTGGGTTCGTTCCTTTCCGGAGGCTCTAGAGGAAAATCCTGCCCTTTCCAGCTTCCAGAGGCTGCCCACATCCCTTGGCTCATGGCTGCTTCCTCCACTTGAAAGCACATCATTCCAGCCTCTGCTTCTCTTGGTCCATCTCTCCTCTCTCTCCCTCCCTCCCTCTCCCCCTCCCTGGCCCTCTCTCCCCTCCCCACCTCTGCTTCCCTCCCGTGAGGCCCTGTGAGGACAGAGGCCCACAGCCCTGTCTTAGATGCAGAGCTTGATGCACCTGCGGAGTCCCTTGTGCCGTGTAAACTAACAGTCCTGGGCTCCAGGGATGAGGGCGTGCACACCCATGGGGAGGGCGGCCTTGCTCTGTCCACCACATTGCTCAGACAGCATGTCGCTGAGGGTCTTTCCTGGCCTCAGCCCTGCCCCCACCCCCAGGCCTCTCTCTCCCCTTTGGGCTTTACTGTCCCTCGTCACACTCCAGGGTGACCAACCATCCCCTATGCCCAGGGCTCAGGGCCTTTCTGTCCAGTAACTTTCAATACAAAACCCAGAAAAGTGGCCGGGCGTGGTGGCTCACGCCTGTAATCCTAGCACTCTGAGAGGCCGAGGCGGGAGGATTGCTCGAGGACAGGAGTTCAAGACCAGCCTGAGCAAGAGCAAGACCCTGTCTCTACTAAAAATAGAAAGAAATTAGCCGAACAATTAAAAATATATAGAAAAAAATTAGCCGGGCATGGTGGCGCATGTCTGCAGTCCCAGCTACTCTGGAGGCTGAGGTACGAGGATCACTTGAGCCCAGGAGTTTGAGTTGCTGTGAGTGAGGCTGACGCCACGGCACTCTACCCCAGGCAACAGAGTGAGACTCTGTCTCAAAAAAAAAAAAAACAGAAAAGTCCCAGGCAAACTGGCTTGAGGTGGCCGTTCTATCACTAGCTCTCATGCTACCGATTCTGCCCACCGTTTTGTCTGTGGGGTCTCCCTACTCCTGTTTTGTTCAGTGTTTATCCAACCTGCGACCTCCACATGCCTGAGATGCCACCGTGGGACAGCTCAGGGGCCGTGCACCGTGTGCCCCCACAATCCCACTCCAGTGCCTGAGACCTTCCAGGCGGGCAATGCCAGCTGGGCGGGGGACCTGCGTGTACCCCTCCTCATTCCACCTTTGGAGCAGTTCTCTAACTTGCTACCTGGCTGCACAAATACAGGGTCAGCTGGACGTGCCAGGAGCTCCCGGGCTCGCCTGGGGCTGGTTGCAGGGCACGTCCACTGGCCGGTGCAGCTGTTCTTTCATAGAATGGCAGGACATTGGCCACCAGAATGGTGCTGACAATGCTGATTTGGGGTGGTTCAAATTGCTCATGTAGACAGACACCCTGCAAATGTAATTTCCTGGGAGTTCAGGAGTTCGAAACCAGCCTGAGCAAGAGCAAGACCCCATCTCTACTAAAAATAGAAAGAAATTAATCGGACAACTAAAAATACATATAGAAAA
>NW_012152441.1:729199-729682 GCF_000956105.1 Propithecus coquereli
GCCAGCTGGGCGGGGGACCTGCGTGTACCCCTCCTCATTCCACCTTTGGAGCAGTTCTCTAACTTGCTACCTGGCTGCACAAATACAGGGTCAGCCGGACGTGCCAGGAGCTCCCGGGCTCGCCTGGGGCTGGTTGCAGGGCACGTCCACTGGCCGGTGCAGCTGTTCTTTCGTAGAATGGCAGGACATTGGCCACCAGAATGGTGCTGACAATGCTGATTTGGGGTGGTTCGAATTGCTCATGTAGACAGACACCCTG
This sequence comes from Propithecus coquereli, assembly GCF_000956105.1. NCBI lineage: Eukaryota > Metazoa > Chordata > Mammalia > Primates > Indriidae > Propithecus > Propithecus coquereli. Next base: position 729,459 of record NW_012152441.1, read on the forward strand.
CAAATGTAATTTCCTGGGACCCTGCACACCCCAGCATGGCACTGTGCCAGGACCTGCTGGGAGCTCAGTGAACACTTGCTGAACGGACGAGTGAGTTGAGTTTGCGTTCGCTAACCTAAAGAACCCCATAAGAAAAAAGGAACCATCGTGGCCAGGCGCAGTGGCTCACGCCTATAAACCTAGCACTCTGGGAGGCCGAGGCGGGTGGATTGTTTGAGCTCAGG
>NW_012152441.1:729732-731196 GCF_000956105.1 Propithecus coquereli
AAAAAAAAAAAAAAAGGAACCATCATGCAAACTGTGCTGGGAAGGAGGAGGAGAGCTGCTGGGGTAGGCAGGTGTGTTTGTGTGATATGTGTACATGTATGTGCACTTACATGCATCTGCGCACGCACCACCCAGCCAGCCCTGCTCCCTGCAGACAGAGAGAAAGAAAGCTGAAAAGAGGCAAAGATGCCAAGCCTGCTTCCTTGGCATGGTTTTCAGACCTGGCAGAGAACAGAGTAAAAACAAGGAACATTTGGGCCCCATTAAGGAACAAACGGACAGGTGCAGCAGGGAGGCGATGGGGCGGCCAGCTCGTTCCTCCCAGAGCGGGGGACCGGGCCCGAAGCCCCAGGCAACAGCTGACGATAACAGTGGCAATGAGAATTCTGGACTAATTGCCTGTTGGTTTTATTAAAAGCTATTTTATCCAAAAATCCAAAATGCACGGGGCATGCTGATTAGAATGTAACAGAAGGAACCATGAAGCCACCATGGACGCTGACCCATCTGCCATTCTCTCTGCGCAGCTGGGTGATGACCAGAGCGCCCTGTTAATAGCTGACATGTGTCCCGCCAGTGCTGAGGTGGCCCCCGCCCAGGACACACAGGTCCCCGCTGCCTAGGACGCAGCCGGCCCGCTGACTCCACAGCTGTCTCTGCAGGCCACAGCTGCCACGGCACGTGGCGGGCGGTGTGCTGAGCACGGCCCATCGGCTGGGAAGGAACCACACGGAACGGTCCCCTCGGACAGGCCTCGCTCCCCGTGAGCCGCTGCTCTGCGGGACCAGGTCTGAACCGCTGCCCTGCTCTCCTCTCGGGTCTGGGGACCGCTTACCTCCTGTGGTCATTTCAGGGGCCACTGTAAGAAATTGCCGCAAGCGTGGCGCTTAAACAACAAGTGTATTCTCTCACGGGCCCGCGGCGGGAGTCAGAGGTCGCAGCGTCAGCGGGGCTGTGCTCCCCTAGAGGAGGCGGCACGGGATCAACCCTGCCCCCCGCAGCTTCCAGGTGGGACCCGGCAATCTCTGGGCTTCCCTGGCTTGTGGCCCGTCTCTGCCTCTGTCTCCACTGGCCTTCTCCTCCGCATGTCTGTGTCCAAATTCCCCTCTTCTTATGAGGACACTAGTCACTGGGTTAGGCCCCGCCTACTCCAGTACAACCTCATCTTAACTCGATTACCTCGGCAAGGATCCTGTTTCCAAATAAGGTCACAGTCAGCAGAGCTGGTGGCCTGCACCTGGACGCATCATTTTGGAGGCACAAGATTCAACTCACCGCACCCTGCGGTCTCAGCTTTCACCTCTTCCGGTTGTTGTGGAGCTTCGATAAAACAAAATAACGTCGGGCGAGTGCTTCGTGCGGTGTCTGACCTGCCGCCCTCGGGCTCCCTCAGGGGACTGCCGCAGCCTCTCCCGGTGAAGGCGCCGTTCCTCCTTCCCCGGCGGAGGCGCGCTCTGCTGGTTC
>NW_012152441.1:731511-760793 GCF_000956105.1 Propithecus coquereli
CATAACCTGCTCAGACAAACCAACCGGAAAGTTCGCCTGCGACTCCCTGGATGTGAATGGAGAGTTAGCGCTTGCCCAGATCCAGTGGCCTGAACACAGTGTTTTTATTTCTCAGCTCTGTGGGCCGACTGGGCAGAGCTTCGGTCTGGCCCAGCCCGGCTGGGGCTGGTTGGTCCACGACGGCCTCACCCACACGTCTGGCGGTTGGTTCCGTGGCAGCTGGAGATTCAACCACGTGTGGCCTGTCACTGTGTGGCCGGCAAACGTGGTTCATTCTCCCGGTGACAAGTGGTTGCCAGCAGCCAGGGAGCGTAAGTCCCAATTCTCAAGCACTTTTCCTGCCTTGACATACACATTTTCTTACGTCCCAGTGGCCAGAGCCGGTCCCATAGCCAAGCCCACATTTAAGGGGCGGGACGGACTCCACTCCAGGATGAGCAGCGCTGTGGGGAGTTTATGTTTTGCAACCTGCCAGGGTGAGAAAGCTGCTCCTGCCCTCCCCCCATCCGGAAAGCACAGCTGGAGGCCTGTCTTCAGCTATCTGTCACCTGTTCCTGCCTCCTCTCCTGCCAAGCCAACACCCTCCACCACTTTTTCTAACACTTCGCAGAGGTGCTGACACAGATGCCAGGGCAGACCCTGGGAGGAGAGCTGAAAAGGTAACCTGACTTTCCAACGCTGTTATCCTAGAACTCCCACAGAAGGATTTCAACCTCCAAGACTCTTGAAACCTTCCGTGTGCTCCTTGGAGAGATCACCCGAGACCCGCTGCTGACACCTGGTCGGCTCTCCCCTGAGGCCAAGGCTTTATGGGTCCCACCAGGTGGGAGCAGGGAAGGCTTCGAGAGCAGGCAGCAGGTGATTATCTCACATCTGGTAGCACTTTGCCCCGCCAGCTTTATGCGTATGTATTGCAGCAAGCCATCAGAGGGACGGGATTCCCACCCACTAGCCTTGCAGCAAAAGCTGCAGTCAAGAGATCTTCGAGATGAGCACCAGGTTTTATCTTGAGCCCCTCAGTGCTAAGTGAAATTGTCACGCTTGGCCCCCCACACAGTGGGAGCACGGGGTCACTCAGTTTCTGAGAGACTTAAAGCAGAGTGGAGGCTCTCTGGCAGGCCAGGAGGGTGGGTAACAGAGTATGGCAAGCAGGGGGAGCCTCAGCTGCAGCAGGGCACTCCGTGGGACGCTCGCGCTGAGCACAGAGCAGGCCTGTGTTTCAGCGACATTTAATTGTATTGCAAAATGTTCATTAAATACCGTTAGATTGGCCAAAGTGGATACGAAACGGTTCGCATAGTCTGATCCTAATTCTGTTGATGAAAAACGTTAACCAAGATTTCACAGTGGCTTATAACGGGGCTCAGAAAACAGCACCCCAGCATGAAGGCCTCGGAGCAAAAGCTTTTCTCCCACCTTCTCCCGTCCTGCCTCTCAGTCCCACTCTCCCCAAGGCTAGCCATGGAAACTAGAATCCCTCTGCCCCAAGGCGGGTCAGAAAAGCCAGAGCCCTTTTTCTGAAAGCCGGCCATAAAGCCTGCAATTACTGTGTAAATCGACCACAAAGAAACCCCCTGACCTGCCTGGTTTGCCTGTTGTCATGAGACCCCCACTCCAGAGAGCGTCCTGCCCACACCCAGGAGGAAGGATGCTGCTCAGAGAGGCCAAGAAGAATCCAGACAGAACTCGCTGGGTCCCCACTCTGTCTATTAGCATCAGATCATGCCCCTTGTCCAATCCTATTTCTACAAGCCTGTCCATACTGTATTAAACCTAAACATAAAAATGGCCAATTCCCCCTGTATTTTTGAGTCTTCATTCTGAAGGTCCCCATGCATACATGTTACATAAATTTATATGCCTTTTCTCCTACTAATCAATCCACCTCATGTCAGTTATTTGTCAGTGAACCTTCAGGGGGCCAAGGACCTGGGTCCCCACAGTTATTTCTACGTGAAATTACAAGTGATTTTTCCACCATCTTTTCCTCATCTTCTGCAATGAAAATTTATCACTTTTTAATCAGAATGTAGCCATGAGCAATATAGTCTGTGTTGCTGGGGTAGCGAGGGAAAAGAAGTAACCCCCATGGCCTGAGACTCCCAGATGTGAAAGTTGTCATCTCGTGCAAAAATGCCTGATGGCAAAAGTATCACAAAAGATTCTGCAAAAACTGCAACCTTTCATAAAAAATACTCCTGCGAGGACATATGCCCATCAAATGCCTGTTCAACCTCAGACTGGTGCCATCTTGTTTTGTTTCGGTTTTTACCACCCTTGTTACTGATCCTTGTAGCCAAGAATAATCATTGTCAATTGTCGTATCTAAACTCCAAAAGGGAGGGGGTATAATGAGGCGTGTCCAACCTCCTCTCCCTTCATGGCTGGGAACTCGGTTTTAAGGTTTTTTTGGAGGAGGGCGTCCCCTTGACCAAGAGGGGGTCTATTGAGTCAGCAGGAAGCTTAGGACTTTAGTTCACTTTACAACAAGGTAGCACAATGTCACAGCCAGGTATTGACACTAACATAGACAAGGTCCAGAACTTTCCGTCCCCACAGGATCCCTCTGCTGCCCTTCCATGGCCACACCCTCTTTACTCCCATCCCCCTCCATAGCCCCTGGCAACCACTTATCTATTCTCCGTCTCCATAATTTTGTCATTTCACAAATGTTATGTGAATGGAATTGTCGAAACCACAAGGGCTTTCAGCCTAGGTCCGGTTGCTCTTTGCACAAAGATCCAATTATTGAGACAACAAGGATTGCCAAGGAGGAAAGGAATTTTAAATAGGAAAGACATCTTGTCAGAAGAACAGGAGAAACTGCCCCAAATCCATGTCTCCAACTAACGAAGATCATGGGCTTTTAATGGAGGGGCCATGTGCCTTGCACAGGTCACGGTGTAACAGACAAGGGTCAAGTGCGTGGGACAGGCTGCTGGGGGGTGGCAAGTCTTGGCATCGGGAAGTCTGTCCAGGAGCCTCCAGAATCTCAGCTCCTTTGTCTTGTAGAAAATCTACCGTTTCTGGGAAACAACTCAAAAGGAGAGAGGAGTAAAAGAAAACATAAGGGGGGGGTCATTGAAATTTATTCATGGAGGCAGTTACAATCATACAGTATGTGACTTTCGGGGATTGGCAATTTTACTCACCATAATTCTCTGGAGATTCGCCCAGGTTGTTGTGCATATCACAAATTTGTTCTTTTTCACTGCTGAGTAGTGGTCCATCATGTGGATTGACCACAGTCTGTTTAACCATTTACCAGTTGAGAGCATCTGGGTTGATGCCAGCATGTGGCCTTTACAAATAAACCTGCTATAAACATTCATCAACAGGTTTTTGTATGAATGTGAGTCTTCATCTCTCTGACATGAATGCCCGGGAGAGTAATCACTAGGTCATATGGTAATTGCCTGTTTGGTTTTGTAGGAAATCGCCACACTGTTTTCCAGGGTGGCTGCACCTTTTACATTCCCGCTAGCAATGTGCGAGTGATGCAGTTCCACACCTTCAGTAGCGTTTCGTGTCATCACTATGGGATGTCTGCCGTTCTGACGGGTGTTGAGTGATAGCGCGTTACAGCTGTGATACGCATCTCCACAATGGCTACAATGTTGAGCCCTGGATGTGCTCTGTATAGCCTCTTTGGTAAAATATGTGGTCATCCTTTGGCCCACTTTCTAATCTGATTATTTAGGGGTCTTTTTCTATTGTTTTTACTGCAGAGCTTTTTAAAAGTTCTTTGTAGATTCTATGTACTAGTCCTCTGTTGGATATGGGGTTTGCAAATACCTTCTCGCTGTCTGTAACTTATCTCTTCATCCTCTAAAATGGCGTGTTTCACAGAACGAACAGTTTTATTTTTGATGAAGCCCAATTTTATCAACTTTCCTTTTACCAACCTTGCTTTTGATGTCAAGTCTAAAAATTCTCTGCCTAAGGCTGGGTTCGGTGGCTCATGCCTGTGATCCTAGCACTTTCAGAGGCCAAGGCGAGAGGATTACTTGATGCCAAGAGTTGGAGACCAGCCTGAGCAACATAGCAAGACCTTGTCTCTACAAAAAATAGAAAAATTAGCCAGGTGTGGTGGTGCACACCTGCAGTCCCAGCTACTCAAGAGGCTGACACAGGAGAATTGTTTGAGCCCAGGAGTTTGAGGTTGCAGTGAGCTATGATGACACCACTGCATTCTATCCAGGGCAACAGAGCAAGATTCTATGGCAAAAATAAATAAATATCCTCTGCCTAGCCCCTAGATCCTGAATATTTTCTTGTTTTATAATTATACATTTTAATCCATGGTCCAGTTAGGGTTAACTTGTGCATAAAGTGTGAAATTGAGCTTGAAGCTCAGTTTTTTGCCTCTGGGTGTCCAGTTGCTTGAGCACTTTTCATTGAAAAAGTTCTCTTTCCTCCATTGAATTGCTTTTATGCTTTGTCAGAAATCCACTGGGCGTATTTGTGTGGGTCTGGGTTCTCTGCTCTGTTCCACTGATCTCTGTGTCCATTCCCCTGCCAATATCATGCAGTCTTCTTTTTTTTCTTTTTTCTTTTTTTTTTTTGAGACAGAGTCTCACTCTTTTGCCTGGGCTAGAGTGAGTGCCGTGGCGTCAGCCTAGCTCACAGCAACCTCAAACTCTTGGGCTCAAGCGATCCTCCTGCCTCAGCCTCCCGAGCAGCTGGGACTACAGGCATGCGCCACCATGCCCAGCTAATTTTTTCTATATATATATTTTTAGCTGTCCAGATAATTTCTTTCTATTTTTAGTAGAGACGGGGTCTCGCTCTTGCTCAGGCTGGTCTCAAACTCCTGACCTCAAACAATCCACCCGCCTCGACCTCCCAGAGCGCTAGGATTACAGGCGTGAGTATCATGCAGTCTTAACTACTGCAACTATATAATAAGTCTTAAACTCAGGTAGACTGACTTCTCACACTTTATTTTATTTTTCAAATTTTTTTTAGTTACCTTAGCTTCCTTACCTTTCCCTATCAATTTTAGAATAATCTTGTATTTATCTATAAAATTTTTGCTGGGATTTTCATTGAATTAAATTGAATTGAATTGAATTAAACACATATTTCAATTTCGGGAGAATTGAAGTGTTTACTATATCATGTCTTCTGATCCATGAACATGGTATGCCTCTCCATTTATTTAGACCTTTGTTCATTTCCTTCATTGGTATTTTGTGGTTTTCAGCATACAAGTCCTATTTCATTGATTTACACATAAGTATTTCTTTTTTTCTTTTGGGTGATTGCAAATATTACTGTATTTTTAATTTTGGTATTCACATTTTTTTGCTACTTTATAGAAATTCAGTTGATTTTTGTCTGTTTATTCTGTATCCTATGATCTTGTTGAACTCACTTATTATTTCTGGCAACTTTTTTGTAGATTCTTTGGACTTTTCCAACCTCAATAAAAAAGAGCAATATAAACCCAAAACAAGCTGAAGGAAAGAAAAAAATAAAGATAAGATAAGGAATCAATGAAATTGAAAACAGAAAAACAATACATAAAATCAATTAAACAAAGAGCTAGTTCTTTGAAAAGAGCAATAAACCTCTACAAGTCTGACAAAGAAATGGAGAGACTATACAAATGACGAATATCATGAAGACCATCATGTCATCTGCAAATAGGGACAGTTTTATTTTTTCTTTTCTGCCTTCTTGCACAAATAAGAATGCTGGGAGCAGATGTCTTTGCCTTGTTCCTGCTCTTTAAGAGAAAACATTCAGTCTTTGAGCATCAAATATAATTTTTGTAGATGCTCTTTGTCAACTTAAGGAAGTGCCCTCTACTCCTATTTGTCTGAGTTTTATTGTGAACGGGTGCTATATTTTGCTGAATGCTTTTTCTACATCAATTTATATGACCCTATGATTTTCTTCTTTTTAGTCTATTAAAGAAATGAATTAAACTGAATGTTTTTTGACTATTGAACCAACCTTGCATCGCTGGAATAAACTCCTTTTTGTATGATCTTTCTCTGGTTTTAGTATCAGGGTAATACTAGCTTCATAAAATTAATTAAGAAGTGCTCCCTCCTCTTCTATTTCCTGCAAGAGATTGTATAGAATTGGTGTTAATTCTTCTTTAAATGCCTGGAAGAATTCTCCAACGAAATCAGCTGAGCCCAAGAATTTCTTCTTGGGGTGGGCATTTTAATTACTAATGTTATTTCCTTAATAGTTATAGAGCTGTTCAAATTATCTATTTCATAATGGGTGAGTTTGCTAGTTTGTGCTTTTCAAAGAATTGGTCCACTTCATCAAAGTTGTCGAATTTTTGTGTGGAGGTGTTTGTAGTGTCCCCTTATTATCCTTTTGATGTCCACAGGGTCTGTAGTGATGCCCCTCTTTCATTCTTGACGTTGGTCATTTGTATTGTCTCTCTGTTTCTTAGACTTGCTAGAGGTTTATTGATCCTGTCAAAGAAGCAGCTCTTTGTTTAATTGATTTTATGTATTGTTTTTCTGTTTTCAATTTCATTGATTCCTTGTCTTATCTTTATTATTTCTTTCCTTCAGCTTGTTTTGGGTTTATTTTGCTCTTTTTTATTGATGTTAAAGCCTAGATTATTAAGAGAGTTTCTCCTCTCTTCTAATGTAAACATTTTAATGCTATAAATTTTCCTCTCAACTCTGTTTTAGCTGTGCCCCACAGCTAAATTTGATGTGTTGCATTTTCATTTTGACTCAGTTCGAAGTCTTTTTTATTTCCCTTGAGACTATCTCTTTGACCCATGGACCATTTAAAAGTGTGTTGTGGCCGGGCGCGGTGGCTCATGCCTGTAATCCTAGCTCTCTGGGAAGCCGAAGCAGGCGGATTGTTTGAGCTCAGGAGTTCGAGACCAGCCTGAGCAAGAGCGAGACCCCGTCTCTACTAAAATAGAAAGAAATTAATCGGACAACTAAAAATATATAGAAAAAATTAGCCAGGCATGGTGGCGCATGCCTGTAGTCCCAGCTACCGGGAGGCTGAGGCAGTAGGATCACTTGAGTCCAGGAGTTTGAGGTTGCTGTGAGCTAGGCTAACACCACGGCACTCACTCTAGCCAGGGCAACAGAGTGAGACTCTGTCTCAAAAAAAAAGTGTGTTGTGTAGTACTAACTGTTTGGAGATTTTCCTGTTATCTTTTTGTTAGTAGTAGCTAGTTTGATTCCACTGCGGTCAAAGAACACACTCTGTATGATGTCAATCCCTTTAAATTTGTTGGGGTTTGTTTTATGGTTCATGATGCGATCTATCTTGGTAAATATGCCACAGACATTTGGAATGAATGTGCGTTGTGCTGTTGTGGGATTCAGTGTTCTATGAATGTTGAGTGGGGCATGTAGGTTGATAGTGTGTTGAGTTCTTCTACATCCTTGCTTGTTTTATGTCTAGCCACATTGGCTGCAATCTTTTACTAAGGGCTACACAGCTCCTACCAGACAGTCCTCTCCACACAGCCACCCACTCTGGACCCCAGTGTTTCTTCCCTTGCCCTTTTGGACCTGCTGTCCCCGGCCCTGAATTAGGTTCTCTAACCCCTTTCCACAGCTTTGTGAACAGTCCCATCATTAGTTTCCTCAGTGACCTAGTTTTCTGTGCCATCTGTTTCCTGTTGTGGCCTTATCTTATTATATATGTCCCAGGGGGCTACTGCCATTACCTAGGACTCCTACAGAGGAAATTCCCACTGAAAATGAGCTCACAGAGCAAATCAGTTAAGGCTCTGGCTGCAATAAAATGCATAACAGAGACTGTCATTTCCTCTTAGAGTGTAGAAAGCTGCAGAGAACATTGTTCCCACACTAACCATGAAAAAAGTTGGAGAATGCTCAAAACCATCAGAGAGAGGAGTCACAAGGGAACAAAGTGAACTCAACTCCCAAACGGAACGGCCCCTTCAAGGAGAGCGTGGCATGAGCTGTTTCATTTTGACAAGTGTTAAGGAAAAAATTATCCAGTGATACTTACTAAAGCACAGTGAGGCAGACTTTATCGCAGACCATCAAAGAGGTGTAGGGACAACTGCAGGGTGATTTTGCAGTGGGGGGAGTGAGTAGGCTCCACCCCGAAAGCAGCAGGGGCAAGCAGGAATGTATAGCCAAGGAGCGGGCGGGGTCAGCGGATGGAAAATTACTAAAGAAACGTTGAGGGTTGGGGGATTCCGGCTAAACTGTCCTAACATATTTTTGCTGAAGGCAGGCCGGGTGACCAAACATCACCTGGGGGATGTGGGGGATGAGCAGTTTGACTGGATGTAGATGGTGATCAGATGCCAAGGGCGGGAGTGCTTGCTAAACTGACTGCAGGGTTCGTTGCTAACGCTGGATTTTACAAGGACCTGCACAGATGGGCCTAAGACAAGGTGAAGAGCTTGACAAAATTGTGGTCAAGCAGAGGATCTTGTCCCAGGGTACAGAAGAAAGAGGTAGCCACCATATGGATGGACGAGAAAGGGTCAGTGAAATTCTTCAAGGCCAATTTGAATGGCGGTTGGGGACAGCTGGGATCCCTTACGGGGGAGCTGGCAAGCATTTGTAAGCTCTGCGACACGGTCCTCCGAGAAAGATTGGAACAGGGCCGGAGACCAGAGCGAGCCCTTGTGGGTGACGCAGGGGTGCAGGAGGTGATCGTGCCGGGGCAAGTATGAGCCCCACGTGCTCCCTGGACTCTTTCACAAGCAAAAGACCTAAGCTGCTGGTGGCAGCGGAGAAGAAAGAACCAAAACCCATCTGACCATCTAGGGGAGAAGAAAGAACCATCTGACCCAGGGAAGGGACAGAAAATTCCCCCCTCGCAGGACGTTGCAAAGATCCATTGCCACCCAAGGAAGGGCAGAGGGTGGGGGCGTGGGGGACAGAGAGGAAACTGCCATCCAAGACCAACCACAGATAGAGGCAGAGGCTACAGATAGGCAGGAGGGCGGGATGCTCGGGGAGGGAGTCGCCCAGACCTGGAGGTGGCCCCGGCGCAGGCCCTGGGCTCTCTGCAATAGAAATTAGCCAGAGACCAAGCAAGAGTCACTAGCAAGGCTTTACTGGGCTCAAGTTCAAACATAAGAGAGGCAGCACAGAGGAAAAACCCGCAGGCTGACTCCCCGGGGGAGTTCGGGGAGAGTTTTAAAGAGGCTTAGGGGGGAAGAGGGTGCCACGTAAGCATGCAAAGGTGGAGATTTTCTCGTGCCTGCGTAGTTCCATTACATGCTTCATGTGTTGCATTGCATGTCTCGCCAGCATGTTAAATCTCCCACTCCTGGGCTTGATTTTCAGCATTAAACTGAGATTATAATGAGGGAAAAGTCGGGGTAAGGTCAGTGTAGGGGTCCCTCTTGGCTTACAGTGGTTAGATCTGGGTAGGTCTGGTTTTTGTGTGGCAGGTTCCGTATCAGCGGGTGTTAGCATCTTGTTTTGGTGGTCTTAGAAAACACTGCTCAGGAAACAGACAATTTAGCCCCCTCCTTATATGGGCATGGGCTGAATTCCAGCGGCTAGGAGTCATTTGCTTTTTTGCTCTTCTACAGTTATTAAGGCTGGGTCTTGCAGCCCCCTGCTGCCTCCCTCGGTCAGAAGTGAGCCCGAGTCCTGTCCCTGTGCTGTCTCCAGGAACAGCTAAGAGCTTCGGGGGTGGGGAGGAGCTCTGGGAAGATCCCTCCAGCACTCCAGCCCCTCTAAGCACGGGGTGCTGCCCCCCGCACCTGGAAGAATTTGAAGTCTGCCTCACCAAGCTTTAACAAATATCGTCAAATAAATTTTTCTTTATTATGGTGATATAGCAACAACAAACCCACTCCAGTCCAGCTCCCGGCTAGACGGTGGTCTCCATCCCCCACACCAAGGGCCTGAAGAAGATGACAGGGCAGATGTCCAGCAGCCTATCTACTTGTTCTAGGGCGACAGAGGGAGCAGTGTAGAAGTCTCCAGCTGTAACGGTGGGTTTGCTCGTTTCAATCTTTAGTTCTTTCCGTGTGTGTGTGTGTGTGTGTGTGTGTGTGTGTGTGTGTGTGTGTGGAAGCTCTGTGGTTAGGTACGTACACATGTAGGACTGTGATGTCTTAGTGATGACTTGACCTATTGATCTTTCTGTAATGTCTCTGTTCATCCTCCGTATCAACCTAAGGAACAGACAGCGAAGGGCTCTCTAAAAGGTGGTGGCATTTACTGGGGAATGGGGCACTGCACTGGGAATACATGCGCCATAGTAAACTGTGTTTGTATTCGGGGAGGTAAAGGAAGACAAAGGTTTTTAAAGGAAACATGAAGAGGACGACATCATTGTTCTCAGATGATTATCCTTGCCTACAGGATCCATAACAAAGGTGGTGCGAGTCCAAAGTTGGACAGGCAGTTGCTGGGCGCACGTCCTTGTGGAAGGGCATGGTTGCAATGGCCTTTGTGCCAGGCTGTGGGTTTTGCAGAGCTTGTGTGGTAGTTCTTATCAGGCACACACGCGTGCGAACCCGCTCTCCGTGGGCTGCCCCAGCTCTATTTGTCAGGGGTTATCTTTTTTAACACAAATGACCCCATTTTGATTCTGACCACTTTTGCCCTGATAACTTTTTCCTTGTACTGAAATCAGCTTCATGTAATACTAATATTGCACTCCAGCTGTTTCTAGAATGTGTATGTGCGTGGTCTATCTTTTCCCATCCTTTTATTTCCAACATATTTATGTCTTTATATTTAAAGCAAGTTTCTTTTAGATAACATATAGATAAAAAACAATATCCATGAAACAGGTTATCATTTTCTAAAAGGAGAATTCTTTTTAAAAGCAAATAAAAATGTTAGATATACTCATTATGATTCATTGACATAAAATATTTAGTGTCAGGATTCTATAGTAAAGCAGACACAGCTGAAGAAAGAATGAGCGGCCGGGCGTGGTGGCTCACGCCTGTAATCCTAGCTCTCTGGGAGGCCGAGGCAGGCAGATTGTTTGAGCTCAGGAGTTCGAAACCAGCCTGAGCAAGAGCGAGACCCCGTCTCTACTAAAATAGAAAGAAATTAATCGGACAACTAAAAATATATAGAGAAAATTAGCCGGGCATGGTGGCACATGCCTGTAGTCCCAGCTGCTTGGGAGGCTGAGGCAGGAGGATCGCTTGAGCCCAGGAGTTTGAGGTTGCTGTGAGCTAGGATGACGCCACGGCACTCTAGCCCGGGCAACACAGTGAGACTCTGTCTCAAAAAAAAAAAAGAAAGAAAGAAAGAAAGAATGAGCCAACTGGAGTGTATAGCACACGGAAGTAAAAGCTGAAAAGTACTTAAGAAAACCTCAGACAAGTTTAAGAAAATACAGTAAGAAGCTCTAACATACATCTCATAAGAAGGAAAGAACAGAGAAAATGAAAGAGACCATAGTTAAAGATGAGAGAACTTTCCAGACTTGGGAGAAAACACTGCATTGATGGGATACTGTGTTCGGGTGCTGGTTTAAAAAAAAATCAAAATAAGAGTGGCTTATTTTGACAAGATGATAAGTGCAACAGAGGCTTATATCTTCTCTTGTTAAGGAGTCTGAAGATAGGTGGTCATGAGGTCAAATGCCAAACAAGCCGCTTGCCAGGCTCACAACCCCTCCAGGTTCTGCGGGCGTCTCTGAATCATCAACTCGCTGTAGCGCAGCGTCCTGAGACGGGATGGGCCTCTCCTACCTCCAGTCACGAAGGTACGGCAAATTGGCCGGTTCTATCTACTTAACTTTGTAAAGGAGTAAGACTCCTACTGTCTTTGCAGCCCCCGTAGCGGATTCTGCGATGCTCATCACATGCTACTTAAATGCTTATTCCATGAGAAAATCGTTTTCTTTCTCTTCTACCTGTGTGGAGAGGTCTTCTAGGTCAAGCAGCTTCCCCATTTGCCAGAGTCGGGTCCTTTTCTGTTTCTGCTTCGAGGTCCTTAGCAGTGGCGTTGTGGAAATAAAGGAAGACCACCCAGATGTGTTCAGAGCTGGCAACAGCAGGGCGTCAGCCTCAAAGCCAGGCAGGGAGGGGGAAGCTTTTGTAGACGAAAGGCTCCAGGCGCCCCGAAGGAGGCCGCGGTCCTGAGGCCGGGCGGGGCGTGCTGTGGGATTGGCCGGGGGAGAGCATCTGGCCTCCGCCAGTTATTCGAACATTGGAAGCAGGGACAAAAATTAGAGGCGCTGGCGGTTATTAATCAAGTCCGGGGCATTTGGGGCCAATCATTTGGCTTCTTCAACCAGTTACTAGAGACAGCGGTCTGACTTCCCACAAATGTGACTTCCGGACAGCAGGCCGGCTCCCTGGGCCGGTTCCCGAGTGATGGGCTGGTTTCCTGAGCTGGCTGATACAGGACGGGGGTCAGAGTTCTATTTTCATATGTGGTCTGACCGCTGTCCATTTGTGTATCCAGCCTCTCGATGTTCATCATCAGGTGTGGGGACAAGTGACTCTATTTTAGATGCTCATCTGTCATGTCAGTCCTCACTAACCCTGAGTCCGGGAATGCCTCTAAGACGTCTAGTCGATGTATTACTCTTTATGTGGAAGCATCTATTTACTGTAAGTTCCGCCTTTCCTCCCAAATAACCCTTGTTGCTGCCGACATCATAGGCTGTGATGCCTGGAGCATCCTCCCAGCCACTGCACATTCCTTCCAAGGCATGCAGCCTTCTTCCCTAAGACATAAGCCCTGAGTCTGCGGGGTTACGGTGTGGAGACCTTCCCGTCCCAGGGTCGCCCAGACCACTCTTCCCTGAGTCAGCTCCCTAATAAATCACCCTCCACTGACAAACTGGCTGTGTCTGCCTCATTCTCTGGTTCTCAGCTCCATCTGCATTCGGGGGTCACTTTGCAGATACGGCCTTTCACGAAACATCAGGTCGCTACGCGGCCCCAGTACGGCCGTGTGGATATGCACATATGGAGCCGCCGTGACACGTGCCAGGCCGGACGGAGAGAGCGAGCAGGAGGCAGAGAGCGTGGCCCCGGGACAGTCCCTGTGCAGGACCCTACCAAGGCTGCGCTCAGACCCACTTGCCTCCATCTCTGCGGTGCCCCTGCCATGGGGGGCAGGGACGTGTGGTTTGTTTACTGGCACAGTGATGGCCCAGAAAGGAAGCCACTGGGGAAGGAAAAGGGACACAGGGTACTGCACGGGCCACCGGCCACCTCCCTCACGCCTTACTCAAATAGAAAAACATCCGTGAACAACACGTGTTTATGAAGACTACATCCCTGAATGTGGTCTTGGACATATTCTTCAATATGGAATGTTTGTTTTATGACAATTACTTCAGTAAAGAATTGGCTAATCAGAATTCTTCATGACCAAGGTCATACGCTAAAACGTCCTCTCCTGCCGCCTTCTCAAACCCCCGTCCTTGACCCCCCCACGCCCCATCTCCTGGGCGCTGAGGCAGAGACAGAAAGAACAGTC
Source organism: Propithecus coquereli (assembly GCF_000956105.1). NCBI lineage: Eukaryota > Metazoa > Chordata > Mammalia > Primates > Indriidae > Propithecus > Propithecus coquereli. The sequence continues at coordinate 744,915 of NW_012152441.1, forward strand.
TGAATGTGCTGATATGAACGCAAATTGAAAACCGCTAGACTGAAACGAATTAGTTCAAAGAGTCAATAAATTGGGGTGTCGGTCGTTTGGCAGACTGGCTCTTCTGAGGACTGGCTTTCAGCAATCGCCTTAAAGCAAGGGGTGAGTTAAGGCAAAAGCCAGTGGAATGAGCACGGGGACCTTCCCTGGGGGTGACGGTGGCTGCCAAGCTTAGGGGCCAAGGACTGGAGCGTTGTCTGCTGCAGGGTAGCCGCTCCCTTTGAAGTCCGTAATCAGAACCCTCCGGAAATGATAAAATGAAACACCAGCTGAAAACCACTGAGTCCAGGAGAGACTTGTCCTGGAGAGAGGCAGAAGTAGGTCCTTTGCACGTTGGAGCAGGACTGTGCCCGGCGGCCGGGCAGCAGGGGCAGCCCGCTGGGGAACACTCCACGGGAAGGAAGGGGGAAAGGACTTTTCACAACTGTCTGGGGTGGGCGGCTCTTAATCCAAAGCATCCGAAGATCTTGGGAAATGAGAGAAATGAGAGTGACCATCAGGTGCCCAGAGGCTGCGTGTGCACATGTGCACACTCGCGCGCACGTGCACATGCACACAGACACACGCATGCACACACACGCACACTTGCACACACATGCACAGACACGCGTGCGCGCGCACACACACGCACACACTCTCTCCACTTGCCTTTCCTTCCCTGGGGTTTTCCCTTTTCTCTGTGGCTAGGAATATACTAGAAGGTGCTTCCGTATTTGCTCTGTGGGATTTGCTCCTTACTTCCCTTGCCATGGAGTGACGGTGGCCTGGGGGGCAGCCCCGTGGGCACAGCTTGCCCACCCCAGTGAAGCGCCACTGCCCACGTGACTGGGGACACACACGGGGTCCTCCTGCCACCAGAAGTCTCCCCACAGGGAAAAAAACGTTCTGTCATTCCTCCACCAGAGATCCATTTCTTCCTGCTAAGGAACTGTCCATCATTACGACGCAAAATGGGAGAAAGGAAGATCTGTGAGTGGCAAAGTGGAATCTACAAAGAAAGAATTGGAGGCGCCTCCTAATCCCTTCCAGGAGACGGGAGATCGAAAGCCCCAGGGAACGAGAGGGACATCGCACCTGGTCCAGCTTTGATTCAATAGTTGGAAGCAGGGAAAGTTAAAAAGAAGGACAGGAAATTATTGGATTGGAAGCTTTTTAATGGTTTAAAAAACAAAAAACAAACATTGAAGAGTAGATAGCCATTGACAGTTTGGGAATTTGCTCCTCTGGCCACCTCCCACTGCAGCTGACAAGGTGGTCTCGGTGTGGACACCAGACCAAGGCCCAGACACCTGCGTTTCTTCACGTGCCCTTGAGGAGACTGTGTTTGGAACCTGCTGACTCAGGGTGAGAAGAGACCCCATGGGGGTGCCGGGGGGCTGTCGGGTGGAGGATGGCAAAGGAGGCCCCCACGGTGCCAGCCACGGGCCTCCCAGTGTCCAGGCCTGCCCCGTTCCGGCCGTGTCCCCGCACCCGCAGGGACACCCCGGCGCACCTTGGGGATCTGCTCTTTGCTTAACCTCCTGGGCCTCGGCTGCCTTCCTTAAAAGAGGGTAAGATCACATCACCTGCGTGTGAGGATGAAGCAGGGTCCTGCGTGTGAGGATGAAGCAGGGTCCTGCGTGTGCAGCCCCCACCGGGAGGCTTAGACACAGGGACCCTCGCGAAGGGCGGCACGGGCACCCAGGGGCCAGGTGTTCAGCCCTGCACACAAGCTCGTCTCTGTGTGGTAAAACGTACACCACAGAACATAAATTTTACCATTTTAACTACTTTTTGGCGTACAGTTCAGCAGCATTAAATACATTCACACTGTTGCACAACCATCACAATTTTTCCCTTCCCAAACTGAAACTCTGTCCCCGTTAAACACTGACCCCCCAGCCCCTCCCCAGCCCCTGGCACCACCGTTCTACCTTCTGTCTCTGAATCTGACTACTCTGGGGACAATTATGACTACATCTGTTTTACTTAACGTAACATCCTGATGGCTCATCCGTGGCACGGCACAAGGCCGAACGATTTTCCGCTGCGGGGAGGCTCCGTTCCGCTGACCCATTCAGCTCCGACGGACACTGGGCTGTCTCCACCTTCGGGCTCTCGTGAGTAACTATGAACATGAGCGTGCAGACATCTGCTGGAGCGTCTCAGGGCCTTTTGGGCGAAGGAACTCTGTGCCCAGCCCCGCACCCTCTGTCCGGAGCAGAGCCTGCGGGGCCCCCGAGGCCTTCCAGTCCCCACGATCCCTATTTCGAAAGTGTTACCGCGGAAGGAGGTGGCCCCAGGTGCTCCGGCGTAGCCATTAGGGCCAGCAGAGCAGGCATGACCGCACACTCGCAGGTGAAGCAAGGCCTCGTGACAGCACCTGGCCGTCCGCAAGGCCCAAACCCCCTCTGCCATCCAAACCCTCCCTGGGCTAGCCCCGTGCCGACGGGGCGCTCTCTCCTGCATTTGGGTAAAAGTATTAAAGTCCTGGACCCACGTGACATGCACTCAGTCACTACTAGCCGTGTCGCCGCAATCCGATTCCGTGACGAGGTTAGCCAGGGCGGCACTGTCCAACACGGGGCCATGTCTGCCTACAGACCACCGAGACGGGCCGATCTGAACCGACACGCCCTGAAAGCGCAGCTGCCGTCAGATCCCAAAGACTCAGAATGAAAGCGAGAACGTAAAACAGCTCATTATTTTTTATATCAATGACATCTGAAATAACGTTTGGGATATATTGGTGTAATTAAACATGTTGTTAAAATTAATTTCATGTGGGTTTTATTGTTTTTTAATGTGGCTCTGAGAAAATTCACAGTCACACGCGTGGCTGGGATTGGTGGGTCACATCACGTGTCTGTGGGACAGGGCGAGGCCCGGCAGCAACGCATCCCTCAGGGCCTGGAACACAGGCGGGGGGAGTTTAAATACAGATGGGGGAAGTTGAGGCGGGCGGAGCCCAGCAGGAGGGGCGTGTGAGGGTGCAGGGGGAATGGGGGTCAGAGAGGCAGCAGGCTGGAGACTCGGCCACCGTCCACCGCACAGAGCTCTTCACCTTCCCGCCCTCCGCACCCACATCTGCAAGCACGAAGGACGGCCAGAGATGATGCGGGGGCCTAGGACGGCCCCCAGGGTCCTGGGCCCCCCATACCTGGGGACAAGGAGGCCCCTCCCTGGGCTCTGCGGAGGGGCTGCCCTCTGTCCCGTCCTGTGCCGTCCGCCTCCTCCAGGCCCCCTGCTTCCCGGTGCTGGGAACTGACTTGTCCACTCTAACCAGGAAAGGAGGCGGGAGACGGCGTTCATGAAGACCCCATCGCGCGCTGTGGCTGCAAACTTGGGCTGGTGGAGCAACCAGGGGGCTGCGGCTTGAGAAGCACCTTCTCCTCCCACCTGGCTCCCAACACCTGCCAGCAGCGGGAGGGAGGGAGGGAGCGGGATGTAGCACAGACGCCACGGCCAGCCATGGGCTGGGGCCAGGGAGCCGGCAACAGCCCTGGCCAGGGCGTCCCAGGGGTTCTTTCCCTGAACACCCTGCTTCACATTTACGTGCGAAATAAGGACGTTCCAGGTGAAGACAGCCAATAACGCCCAATTCCCCGTATGCCAGCAATGGTCAGGGGTGCATATATACAAAACAAACTCAGGCCGGTCCGAAGGCAGTGAGTTATCTCACTTGATTGTTCACAGTCAGTTACAGATTGAACTCCCTGTTCTACTACTTAACCCCCCTCCTCACTACTGCACTTGACTAGTCTTAAACAAAAAATAAAAAAACAAATTCATTTCTCGCCATTATACATGTATATATTTGTATATATATTATATAAAGCTGACCCTTGAACATCGCAAGGGTTCGAAGTCCCCATCAAAGTCAAAAATGACTCCCCCGGAATTTAACTCTTCACAGCCTACTGTTGACCCGAAGCCTTACTAATAACAGAGTCAACGAACACACATCCTGTATGTTACACATACTATATGCCGTATTCCTACAATAAAATGAGCTAGAGAAAAGAAAATGCGATTAAGAAAATAAAAAAGAGAACAACGTATTTACTGTTCATTAAGTGGACAGGCCTTCATCCTCATCCTCTTCACGTTGAGTGGGCTGAGGAGGAGGAGGAAGAGGAGGGCTTGGTCTTGCCGTCTCAGGGGTGGCGGAGGCGGGAGAAAATGCAAAAGGTCACAGGCCGTAGGATTCCGTTTATATGAAACAGCCGGGTTGCCGGGAGCCGAGGGCGGAGAGAGGGGCAACTGCTCACAGTCAAGACTCAGGTCCTCCCAGGAGACTGTAAATACTCGGGGGCTGCGGAGACTAGAGATGCTTTGGGGAGCAGTGGATTTCCCCACGTACCTGTGGACGACGTGAGCGTGCTCTGTACAGAAGGCCTGGGCGTGGGTGAGCAGGAGACTGTGCGAGCAACCTCAGGGGTGTCTGTTCACGCCCCCCAAAAAGCAGGTGCCAAGACGAAGAGCGCAAGAGGTCTGCTGAGGAAACACTGCGGAGGACAAGGTGGAGAGCAGGAGGGCTCAGCCCTGGAGGCGGGTCCCACGCCTATGTGAGGAGGTGGAGGAAGCGGGGCTGGAGAGGGGGCCTGAGACCCGCCCAGTGCCAGTCCCGGGCCAGCACCTACTCCAGAGGAGCCCACGCACACTGAGCGCCAGCCCTGCACGAGTGTGCCCAAAAGCTCCGTCATTGGCTGGGGGCAGCTCAGGGGACTCTTGGCTTTGGAGTGAACAGAATGGTGGATCCAGGAGGTGACAGCTGGGTGACCCTCTCGGGCCATCTGGGGACCCTTCAGGGACCCCAGTTCCATTTGCAGAGACAGGCCAGGAGACATTAGAGGAATTGTACCTTTATGCTTTGGCAGGATGACAAATCAACAAGACGAACAGGAGGGTTTCACTGTTTGTTTTCACTATGTTAATTTAATTTTAATAATATCTTTCATCATGAAAAAAGAAAACACTGGATTTGACCAGCCTCCTGCCAGCCCGCATCCTAGCTTCTCCCACCCATGGTCCTCTGACCCGAGGGTGCCCATCACATGCCCCCACTTCCCAAAGACCCTCAGCCCCTCGACATCACCAGTGGCCTCCGCGTAGCGGAAGGCCTCCTCCTGTCCTTACCCCTCCAGAGCGTTGTCACGGAGACCAAGGCCACCCTCCTTCTGAATACCATCTGCCTCTCTTGCAAAGAACCAGATTGGGCCTTAGTTGATGCTCAAAATTGTACCTTTGCTTTAAATTCCATTACTTTCCGCCCTTATCTTTACTTCCTTCTTCCGCTGTCATTTGGGTTCGTTCGATTGTACTTTTGTAACTGCCCAAGCGGGGTGCCTGGGCTATCGAGGTGCAGCCTTTCTCCTTCTCTAATACCGGCATTTGATTCTGTAAATATTCTGGCATGGTCCTCAAGTTTGATACCAGGTATCTTCACTATTTAGTTCTAAGCGTTTTCTAATTTCTTTCAATGAGGAGTCAAGAGCATGCATTTACATCCGCACATTATCCTCACACATCCACCAAGAGAAAAAGGAAAGTAAGTTCACAATAAACGTGCACATGTATTGCCCTTTTAGTTCTTTTCACGTTGTCGATTTTACTTTTGCTGCATTTTGGTCACAGAAGACCAAGAGGATGCCGATACGGATCCTCAGGACGTATTAAGAATTGTTTTATGCCTCAGAAGATCAACTTTTGTCAGAGTTAAATGTGTGTTTGAGATGAATGCACTTTCTCTTAAACCTAGTTTTCAAATTGTTGTTCAAAATTTTTATGTCCCTACTAAATCATTGTCTGCTTGATCGAAAATTAATAACTGTAAGATTGGTGAATTTCTCAAAATCTTCTAATTGTGTCATTGCGGCTCGTGTAGATTAAGACAATACTATCAAGCGCATAAGAGTTTAAAATTGGTCTCCTGATGAATTAACTCTTCATGTGCTGTAAGTCCAGTCACTTGTGTTTTGATATCACACACCAAGAAGGAAACAGCATCACTGCAGTGATGTTCCTGCAAAACACGTAACGGATTCAACTGCGAAGAACATCATCCAAACCCAAACTGAGGGGCATTCTGCAGAATAAACGTCAAGATCGTGAAAGACTCAGACATGCCAAGATGTTCCAGATTAAAGAGACTAAACAGGTAAGACAATTAAATGCAATGAATGAGTAAACCGCGACTGGACCCTAGACCAGACTTTCTTTTCTCTAAAGCAGTGGTCCCCAGCCTTTTTGGCACCGGGCACTGGTTTCATGGAAGACAATTTTTCCCAAAACTGGGGGGTGGGAAGAATGGTTTGGGGATGAATCAAGCGCATCACATTTATTGTGCAGTCAAACCTCTCTGCTAACAATAATCTGTATTTGCAGCCACTCCCCAGCGCTAGCATCACCGCCTCAGCTCCACCTCGGATTATCAGGCGTTAGATTCTCATAAGGAGCACAACCTAGATCCCTCGCACGTCCAGTTTACAGTAGGGTTCGCGCTCCTGTGAGAATCTAATGCTGCAGCTGATCTGACAGGAGGCGGAGCTTACGCGGTGATGTGAGTGAAGGGGAGCGGCTGTAAATACAGATGAAGCTTCGCTCTCGCCTGCCACTCACCTCCTGCTGTGTGGCCCGGTGGGTTCCTAACAGGACATGGACGAGTACCAGTCCGCAGCCCATGGGTTGGGGACCGCAGCTCTAAAGGCATTATTGGGGCTGAGAAAATATTATTGAGTCTATAGAGTAGACAGCAGTATTGAATCAATGTTAATTTCCTGATTTTGATAATTGTCCTATGGTTATGGAAACGAAGAGAATATCCTTATTCTTAACAAATACTATAGCTATCTTGGCTAATCTAGCACTGAGCCACTGGCCAGGACCACCACAAGTGATTACCGAGACCCCACGAGGCCTGCCCCGCCCAGCCCACAGGAAACACACGCCCCATGTGATGAGAAAGGAGGTCAAGGTGCATACAAGAGGAACAGGCTTTTCTGGAGAAATTTACCAGCTTGTTTTTTTTTTTTTTTTGAGACAGTCTGGCTCTGTGGCCCAGGCTAGACTGCCATGGTATCAGCCTAACTCACAGCAACCTCAAACTCCTGGGCTCAAGAGATCCTCCTGCCTCAGCCTCCCGAGTAGCTGGGACTACAGGCACGAGCCACCACGCTTGGCTAGTTTTTTCTATATATTTTTAGTTGTCCAGATAATTTCTTTCTATTTTTAGTAGAGACGGGGTCTCGCTCTTGCTCAGACTGGTCTCGAACTCCTGACCTCGAGTGATCCTCCCGCCTCGGCCTCCCAGAGGCTAAGATTACAGGTGTGAGCCACTGCGCCCGGCCCCAGCTCGTTTTTAATACACACGGATTTAAAAGGGACCTTAAGTTAGGAGCTGACAAACTTTTCTGTCAAGGGCACATAAATATTTCAGGTTTTGCAGGTCACTTGGTCTCTGTCCCACTTTGCCGTTGTAACAAAAACCAGACACACACACGAGACGCTGACAGGCGTGACTACATCCCAGTGAAAGTTTATTCAGACACTGAAATTGAATTTCATGATTTTCACATCATGAAATATTATTTTGGTTTCGATTTGTTTTCCATCATTTTAAAAACATAAAAACCATTCATCACTCAAAGACCCATAAAATCAGGCAGGGGCAGCATCAGACTCGCAGGCCAGTTCGCCAAGCTCTGTCTTGAGCGAAGACCAAACCTGAATTTCCCCTGAAACCGAGACTTTCAAAGCAGATGACTGAGAACACGTGCCCCTTGCCAGGTGCCCCCAGAGTGCGGACGAGGTCCCAGGGGCGGCCCTCTGCTCTGGAACTGCTGCAGCGTGGGAGATGGGCCCAGGCACTTCACAGACAGCACTGTTTCCAGGTCAATGTTAAAAGAAAAGGCACTTATGAAAGATGTGAATCATTCCACCTTTTGAAATACACAAAAGGATTTTGTTCCTAAGTCCCCAGTGAAACCCCACACCGAAGTCATCACCAACGTGCACGGCTATTCCCACGTCTGAGACGTAACCAGAGGGGGCAGGAGCCAAACCAGAAGCCCGGCAGTAAAAGAACCTCATCGTGCAGTGAACACTTCAGTCACAACGGCACGTGTACCAAAATGCCTGGCTCAACATATTTTGAAACTCGTTCCACGTGCTGTGCTAAACATTTCCGGAAAGTTGCAAAAAGCTTGTCCTTACTGATCGGTGATTAGAATTCAGCTGACAACCCGGCCGCTCTGCAGCCTATGCAAAGGTCAAATCAAGTAGTAAATACGCATGACATCATCAACCATTCCTCTGCAAAGCTGGGTTTCTAGCCAGCGCCCGTGTCCTCGCACTTCCTGAAAAAATCCACCTTGTGGGCCAGCTCTGCCTAACAGAGCGCCCTGCGATGACAGGCACGTCTCTGCACTTCCCACGTGGGAGTCACTCGCACGTGCTGAGCACAGGAAACGTGGCTGCAGCTGGGAGGAGCAGAGGAGCTGATTCTGCCAAGTCTCAAGGTCCCCACGTGGCAAGTGGCCACATGCACAGCAGCGCACCTGGAGGGAGATGGTGGGGCAACGTGACAACGTTTTTGTGGCCAATACGTCACCACGAAAACGTCTGCCCGCAGATCTTCCCTGGAGAAAGACGCGGCCGGCAGGAATGGTGTCGTGGGTACAGTAGAAAAATCAACAAGTGCCTCTTCTGCGGGTTCACGCATTGCCCCCAACAAGGAGATAAAGCGCTTCGAGGAGCCTCTGCTCCCCTGCAGTGTCTCAGTTAAGCCAACATCCTGTGCGGCTTCCCTTCAACAAGGGGGCACAGACACCCACAAAAGCCTGTGCTCAGCGACACAGAACATTCTAGAGCCCAAGAGACCATCGCATCCCCTGAGCCGTGCTGGCTGGGATCTAACGGCTGCCACCTTCTTCTTCTCAAAAGGAGCTGCCAGGGCGAGGGAGAAACAAGCACAAGCGGCCCCTGCTGTCCAGAGCTGTGAGAGCCACCGCTAGCCACAAGGGTCAGCAACTCCAGGCCACCTGCCCCGGCCTCATCTTCTTGGTCTGCCCGTTGGGCCCAGGCGGGGGACTCCGCCGCCGCCGCTTCTCCCGCTGCTGCTGCAGGCGCTCCTCCTTCTTCTGCAGGTAGGAGGTCATGTTGTCGAAGGTGGCCTTGTAGAGACCACTGAAGACGGCGTCGGCGCCAGCACAGCCTGGGACGGGAAAAAAAAAAAAAGCCCGGGGGGGCCAAGAACCGAAAACCAACCCCCAACAAGGGCCCCCGTGTGCCCAGAGCTCAGAATTCCCGCAAGGCCCTCCCGCAACAGGGAATTAACCCGGCGACACCCAAAGTGGACTGTGGACGGTGCCTTCTGAAATGCTCCCGTGGCGCCACCTCCTGACACCTCCCTATGGCTGAACTGGGGACCAGCTCCTGACAGAATGCGGCTCCCTGGGAAGCCAGGCACCGAGGCCGGGCCTGCACCCACCGGCGCTCTCCCACCCCGTGCCGAGAAGCCGCTGCCGCGAGCTGCCCCTCTGGAGACCGCGGCAGGCCCGGCAGCAAGGAGGGCCATGTTCCTCCCCAGTGCCCCTCCTCCTGCCACGCCCGCCCTCCTGCCTTCTGCATGGCGACACACAGATGCCACACATCCTGTTCACCGATCTTTCCTCGCGCACGCAGCGGGTCCCTACGTGGGGCGGTCTGTGATCTGCTGCTCTGCAGCGCTGGGTCCCTGACAGGCAGCCCCGTTCTCACCTGCCAGCATGGCCCAGTGCCCACGAAGAACGCCGCAGACGGTCTGCACTGCAGCACTTTCGGGAACCAACTAAAGAGGACAAATGGGACGTGTTCCTCAGGAAGGAGGACTGACCACCCGGCACCGCTCGCAACGCCCGCTGGGTGTGACCCACTGCCAGGCTGGGGAAGAGGTCAGGGCCAGCACCCTGGTGACCCCAGCGCTCCCCATGAAGACCCCACAAGGAAGCGCCGCATCCTGTCCCGACTGGCCCTGCTCGGGGCGAGCTCTGCCCAGGCTCAGGGGCCCCAGGAGCCCCGCGGCCCACATCACGAAGACAGCTGCTTTTCAGATAAAAACACCTGAATGGTTTAAGGGCGTCTCCAAAGCTTTGGCAGAAGAGCGGGGATCGCAAAGAACCTCCAACATTTCATGCACCTCACACCCAGCGGCCCCGTGAGACGCCAGATGGGCGTCGCCCCCACCTCACAGGGCATCGTCCACGGCCCTCACCCCTTCCTCCACCAGCGAGGCTCCTCGTGCCTGAGTGCCCAGCCCGAGGCCACGCTGACCAGCATCGGCACACTCGACTTTTTCACCAAAGCATGGCACAGGGAGCCCCAGGAGAAATACGCCAGTGACGGCAACCCCCCAAAAAGAACTGCTAGGGCCATCACCACCGGGACAAGCAGGCCGGGCACTCGGCTCCCCTCACCCACACCGAGGCCCCAGGCCTCTTGCCCCTCAGGACACAGCCCCTGGGACCCAGAAGTGACCAAGCTGGAAGAGGCTCATGTGCAGAACCAAAACCCTCACCGTCCCCTGCCAGGCCTATGGGACCACAGGGCCCAGACGCGGAGAAGCTGCCGAGCCTCACCTGCCACTGGCCGTCCACAGGCCTGCAGAGCACCAGCGGGTTCTCCCGGCTGTCCTGCAGAGCCCACAGCCCCTGCGTCTCCTCGAAAGCCACATCCCACACTCGGCGCTGGAACAACAGCCGCTGTGTGTACAGCAGCTGCCGCCTGAGGGCATCGAGCTGGAAGATGTAGACCGCAGGGATGCTTTCCCGAGGAAGAGAGGATGATTACTGAGGTCTATGTGGGCACCATCCCAGACACACCCAGCACCCAGCCCCTGGGAACACCGTCATCAGGGCACAACTGAGCCAGAAGACCCAGCCGAGCTGCTCCCAACTCCGTGACCCGAGACAACTGCGAGATGCCACGTTTGCAGTTTCAGGCCGTAGCTCTACGGCAACCTGCTGCGCAGCAACAGGTAACTGATACCGGGCAACGGGAGAGGGTGGAAGGTGCCATCCGCCGAGTCCCAGCAGACGGGACTCTGGTGCTGGGCTCAGTGCTGCCCGGCCAGCACTGCCGTCCTTCCACCTGCGTCCTGATTTCCAAAACAGCCGAGAAACTTCGCCAGGCTTGTCACGAGGACAAAACGGGAGGTGCAGGAAGCGCCAAACACCCGTCCTGGAACACGGGCTGCTCAGAAAGCTTCCGGGGAGTCACGCTCACGCCCACATCACCCATGAGCCGCCGACCCCCAGGTGGGTTCTGTCACCCTCACTTCTGCGGTGGGACTCACTGAGGTAGATGCTACCCACATAGAAGCCACTGCCACCCACTAACCCCGTGGGTTAAACACGGGCGAGTAAGAGCGCTAGCTTAGAAAGGAACCCACAGCCCACACAGCAATCGTCAAAAAGCGACATGTCCCAGAGAGAAGTGTTGTGCCAACATCACCGTCCACAGCCTCTGAACTGAGGGGACACAGCCGTGAGCTGACGGAACCACCCACACCGTTACTACCCCTGCAGGTCCGCGCTTACCAGTCACACAGCAATGCGACGCAGTCCTCCTGGCGCCAGAACGCGATCCTGGAGGCCGCCAACCTCTGAAAGGAACAGCAGCTGATTAACCGTGACCACCCGGCAGGACCCAGCGCGGGCCGTTCCGACCAAACCAGGAACAAACCGAAAGATGCTCACGGATCCCACGTAGCATCAGAGGGAAAGAGGAAGTAATGCTAGAACATTCTGGAAGGGGGGGGGCAACGGTGACTCCCTGGTTCTCAAATGGACCAAAATGCCACAACAGACAGCAAAGGCTGCTCCGCTGCCCTGGCACTCCCTGTACCTGCGAAATGCCTCCAAAAACCAACAGATGGGTCAAAAGACAAGGAGAGGGGAGAAGAGGGCGCACGCGGAGAAAGAATGAGATTATTAATTACGGAAACAACTGCCCGTTGAGCTCCGCACTTCCTGGCATAGGAAATACTAGACACGAACCCCCGTCAGTCACCTGACGTGTGGAGGGAAAGGCCTGGTGCCCGCCCTGCGGTTCCCGGTGGGAAAGGCTGACCCACCAGGACACTTAACCAACGCCGGGCGCTCGGGCTGCCGTGAGGTCACCCCCAGTGGACAGCCCTGCCCTGCTGGCAGACACACCTCGAAACCCTGAGCTCAAAACCACCACCTTTCCCACTTCCAAGTGGGATCAGAGGCCTCTCTAAACTAGCCGTTTGTGCGAACATGGCGGGACAGGCGCTGTTTCCCACTCACGTGCCCAGACACCTTCAGAACGTGAAATACGAGTGTCCCCCACGTAGGAAGAAGGCTGGCACTGACAGCACGACGGCTGAGCGACCATCCCGCACCCTACAAGCACCCAGTGGCCCCGGGGTGGACACGAACACCTACCTTCTGGCTCCAGGGCTCCGCCAGCTCTTGCAGACTGGCCAGGTGACAGCAGTGCAGTTGGTGGCCGCTTTTGTAGTCCCAGAGCCTCAGGGTGCCATCCTGTACACACCAAATGGACAGGTCAGCAAGCAGGACCACAGGGCTTCCGCCAGCTGTGGGTGACACAGAGACAGCTGGGGCGGGGGCTGCACTCGGTGACAGCCAGCACCACCCCACCAATGAAAGGCTCCCCGCTCACCTACTGTGTGAAGAGCTCACACACAGCACCAAGATAAACAGGTGATCCCACAGCAGAACGGGCCAAGGACACTGACGACCAGACTGTCACACACTAGGAGGTCAAGACCAGGTCTGCCGTGCTCAAACCAGGCATGGGCACACGCACAAGCGTGCACTGATACTTCCGGGATCATGCACTCACACAGGCACACGTGTGTACGTGTGAGCATGTCACCACAGTCCCACTTCACTGTTTAAAAGTGGGTGGAAAGGACAGGTCCATCGGCCACCATGGACAGTGTCGACCACGTGACCTTTCAGGACAACAACATATGCACCAGGGCTCTGAAGTGATCATCGTGAAAAAAAGAGTTTCTACTCAAAAAACCGTCATTCCAGCACTGATCTCAGCGGAGGGAAATGGAAAGAACCGGCCCGTCTGTGAGTGGCGGGAAACTCAGAGACGGAGCCCGGTCCACGCCAGCACCGACCGCAGCAACCCCCACGGGACTGAGCAGACAGGTGCAGACCCGCACACCTGGGGGCCTGACGCAGCTGAAACTGAGGGGACAGTGGCATCGTTTGTGAGTACTGTTAAATGACCAAAAGAAGAGAATGGATAGTATAATAAATACCCCAAACTGCTAACAGCAGGTATGTGTCCAGCGAGTGCTGGAGTATGAATGTGTGTGTACACACCCCCACACGTACATAGCCATACACGCTATGCACACCACACGCACACACTACAAACACACACCACATGCTAGGCACACACACAAACACCCCTTGCCACAAGTTTGGCAGATAAACATGAGACCGACACACACACCAAAGGTGTACACGCTCACCCCCAAACCTCTCTATGAGAAAAAGGTGTTTAAAAACCACAAACCCACCAGGACAGACGACAGGCAAGAAGAGAGGAAAAGAAAACAGCCAAAAGATGTCAAGGAAACCTGTGACACCAGAAGCAAATGAACAGGCTGCCCGCAGAGAAGGACGCTTTGTGGCAGTGTGAGCTGCAGACCAGGCAGGGACCGCTGGCCAGAAGGCGGGTGACGGGGGAGCCGTGCGAAGTCTTCCCCAAGAGCAGCTGGACCTCGCGATCCCTGCCCTCAGCCCCAAACTCTAAGCCAGCAGAAGACAGCGGTTCACTCGTTCGGGAAGAGGAGCCAGAGGGCCCCGGTCTCAGGGACGTCAGAGACACACTGAGGAGAGACACCTCCCAGGGCGCTGGGACAGGCGATGACGCCAGGCGAGAAGGCAGACCAAGACACTGGGCACCCGGAGAAGAGACGGACGGACCCACGTGCACGGCAGGGCCCTCAGGAGGCGGCTGCGCCCACGCCTGGACACCTGCTCTGACACCTTCCACACGACGCAGGCGCCTCGTCCCTGACACAGCGGGCAGAGGGGATCGCGGACACCTGAGGAAAACCTCCAGCGAGCAAGGCAGACACGCGCACAGCAGAGGAGAGCAACCCACGGCGAGCAGCAAAGCGCACGCTCCACCTCGGTGAGAGACAAAGACGCTGCACTCAATACAAGGACGGGCAGCTGAAAAAACATTCTGAGGACGAGGAAGAGCTCTTGAAAATTAAAAATAACAAAATAAAAACCGTTTTTAGGCTGGGCGCAGTGGCTGGCACCTGCAATCCCAGCACTTTGGGAGGCCAAGGCAGGGGGATCACTTGAGCCCGGGAGTTCAAGACCAGCCTGAGCAACACAACGAGAACTTACTTGTCCCTTAAAAAAAAAAAATGCCCATGTCTAGGGACCTCAACAGCTGATCAGCAGGTGCCCTGCTTCGAGGGCGTCCACCCTCCAGGCAGGCTGGCGGGTCCGTCCACCAGCTCGTGGGATGGGCCAGACCGCCAGGAGTCAGGGACGGTCTCCCTGTCAAGTGTCTTCAACTGAGATCCTGACGCTGTCGTAGATGGAGCAGCCGCCCTCGGAACACATGCCTTTCAGACCCATTCCAGTTCACCACACGTGTGGATGCACACACATGTACACACACACACACACACACACACACACACACACACACACACACACACACACACATACACAGCCCCGGCTGTGACCGAGGGCCGAACCACGGGCAGCTCTAAGAAACAAGCACCATCCAGTGTCAGCCACTGATGACTGGGGACGCGTGGACTACAGAACCACAGCTGGGAACAAAGGGCCGGCTCTGCAAGGTGACCCCCACCAACAGGGCTCCCACGCCGAGGCAGCCTGCGCAAAGCACTTACCCCGGAGGAGGACAAGAGCAGCTCAGGATAACCGGGCACCACGAAGATGCGGCTCACAAACCTGTGGCGAGACGAAGCAGGTGTCAGCCGCCCCAGCTGCCTGCAGGGGGGCCACCGAGAGAACCTTTGCCCGTCCCAAACCCCTGACCTCCAACGAAACCAGGCAGGATGCGGAAGAGGAGCATGTGTAAGCAGGTGACAGCCCCTGCACTGGGTGAGGCAAGTTGGACCACACCCCATGTCATCCTTGGGTCAACAACAACACGACGACCTCTAAGCAAGGGCAGGGCCCTGGGCCCAGCCACGCCTGCCGATGAGCTGTGCTCGGCGGCACCTGGAAGGCTCCCCAGCACCCACCCTGACCCAAGGCACCTGTGCTGAAGCCTGGAGACAGCAGAACCCAGGTGACACTCAGAAGACGGACCGCAGGGGAGGGCAGCGAAGCCGACAGGCAGCATCGGATCAGGGCCCCAACAGCCCCTTGATGACAATACGGCCCAGGCGGCAGGACTCTGACTGACCTGGCCAGACCTGTCTCTGCCCTGCCCAGCCCACCCTCGAGGGCTTGGCCCGCAACAGCACAGGACACAAAGTCCCAGCCACTCTGCCACCAAAACAGCCACCAAGAGTGAAACGAGCCACCCAGCTCTCCTGAAACCCATCTGGACGTGCTGGTCACGAACGTACACGTGTAGGAGGGACAATCCCATTTTTCTTCCTGCGCTAGGACCAACCTGGCCCTCACGGAGGGCCGCCTTCCACAAAGGCGCTGAAGTTCTACTCTCGGGTCCTCCAAAAGGGAAAATAACCGCCCTACACCCAGGACAGACAGCACAGCAGGTACGTCACAGAGGGTACCTGTGGCCTCACAGTTCTCAACAGGAAAGGCTGGAAACCACGATTTCCACAGGTTTGAAGCACAATTTTAAAAAATA
>NW_012152441.1:765023-767136 GCF_000956105.1 Propithecus coquereli
GCACGTGCCTATAGCCCCAGCTACTCAGGAGGCTGAGGCAGGAGGATCGCTTGAGCCCAGGAGTTTGAGGTTGCAGTGAGCTATGATGATGCCACTGCACTCTAGCCGGGGTGACAGGCCAAGACTCTGTCTCAGGAAAAAAAAAAAAAATCACAAAACATATGGCCCCAACCAGGCCAAATGATCAGCATCTGCACCTTCACAAGATATACCCAAGAAGCTCTTGTGCATGTGTCTGTGTCGGAGCTTGACCAGAGCCTTTACTTCAGCAAAGGAATCACCATTGGATACCTTCAGATCATTTGATTTTTAATTTTTGGGAGCCAAAGCCCTCTTTAAGAATCTAACGTTAATTATGGAGGCTCCGGACAGCAGCTGGCATCAGAAAAGCAAGCATAACCGTTATGTGCTGAACTGTATCCCCAAAAACTCATACATTGAAGCCCTGGATCTACCCAGTACCTCAGAATGTGACCTCCACAGAGGTGATAGGGAGGTCACATGGGTGGGCCCTAATCCAATCTCACTCACTGGTGTCTTTACAAGAGGAGGAGGTGAAGACCAGGCACGGTGGCTCCTGCCTGTAATCGCAACACTGGGAGGCCAGTGCGGGAGGATTGCTTGAGGCCAAGAGTTCAAAACCAACCTGAGCATCACAGCAAGACCCTGTCTCAACAAAAAAATAAATAAATAGAAGGAGGAAATGAGGACACAGGCACACACAGAGGGGAGACCATGTGAGGACACAGAGAAGGTGGCCATCTGCAAGCCTAGGAGAGAGGCCCCAGAGGAAACCAACCCTGTCCTACCAACACCTTGATCATGGACTGCCAGCCTCTAGAACTTTGAGAAAATTAACCTGTTGTTTAAGTCCCCTAGTCTGTGGTATCTTCTTTAATCCCTGAGAGGTGAAAAATCCATCCCTCCCTCCTTCCCACAAGTTGTCCCCAAGAAACCCAAAGCTGGTTGGGCACGGTGGCTCATGCCTGTAACCCTAGCAGTCTGGGAGGCTGAGGTGAGTGGATCATTGGAGCTCAGGAGTTCAAGACCAGCCTGAGCAAGAGCAAGACCCCATCTCTACTAAAAATAGAAAATTAGATGGACAACTAAAAATATATAGCAAAAATTAGCCAGGCATGGTGGCGCATGTCTGTAGTCCCAGCTACTCAGGAGGCTGAGGCAGGAGGATCACTTGAGCCCAGGATTTTGAGGTTGCTGTGAGCTAAGCTGACGCCACGGCACTCTAGCCCAGGCAACAGAGTGAGACTCCGTCTCAAAAAAAAGGAAACCCAAAGCCAAGGCCAAACTACCAGAAAGCTGCTGTACCTGCAGCGATCCCTGTGGGAGGGGCTCAGGTCTGGACACCTCAAAGCCACCATGAGGACTTCAGCCTGACCTCAAGAACACTTACACCTTCTATGTTCTAAACAACTTATTAATGTTGCGGCTATCCTGGCAAGAGGACGCTATCTACAGGCCTTTCAAGATAAGGCCAATGTGAGTTCACAGCGGTTAGCTGGAAGCAGCCATGTAATATCAACTATAACTTGGACACATGGCAGCACACATTTATAAGTTATCTTCCTACTGGTAAGCCATCACTGCCGTGGGAGGGGAGCAAGAGGGTGCATGGTGGGAGACTGATGCATTACTGCATAGTCTCTTGTTTAATTTTGTTGCGTTTTAAGTTTTTTAACCATGTGCATCTGTTACTTATCTGATATACAAAAACACATATGTAATAAGAACAACGCAGGTCAGGTGCAGAGGCTCACACCTGTAATCCCAGCACTTTGGGAAGCTGAGATGGGAGGATCGCTTGACACAAGGAGTCCAAGACCAGCCTGGGCAATGCAGTGAGACCCTGTCTCTATAAACAATTTTAAAGTTATCCATCTCAGGAAAGAAGAACATTAAAAAAAATTTTTTTAATTAGCCGGGTGTGGTGGCGTACATCTGCAGTCCCAGCTACTCAGGAGGCTGAGGTGGGAGGACTGGGTAAGGCCAGGGCTGGAGGCTGCAGTGAGCTATGATGATGCCACCACCTCCTGCCTGGGAGAGAGCGAGACCTTGCCTCTAACAGGGGGAAAAAAAAAAGAAAAAAACAATGCCA
>NW_012152441.1:778371-795477 GCF_000956105.1 Propithecus coquereli
GCACCTACTCCACACCAGGCCCTGTGCTGAGGACTGGAGACAGCAATGAACAAAGCTGACCAACAAAACCACCAGGACGCTACGGGCAAAGAACAGATAGTTAAGTGTCGGCAAAGGGCTCAGACCAGCGCTGTCTGGCAGAAATACAATTCCAGCCACAAATGGGAGCCATGGATGTCATTATAAATTCACGAGCCACCATGTTAAAAAACTAAGTAACAACAAGTAAAGTTGATTTTAACGTTATGTTTTTATGGAACTCAATACATCCAAGTGATGGGGCATTTCCCGAGGGGGGGATTAGGGAGACCCCTGAGGAAGCGGCAGCACCGAGCGGAAAGCACAAGTGAGGAGCCTTGTGGGGAAGAGCGCTCCTGGCAGCAGACACAGCATGTGCAAAGGCCCTGAGACAGGAGCATGTGCCCAGCGGGGTCAGGGAGCTGCAAAGACCCAAGAGAGACACAGCAGAGGGGAGAGGGCCCGGGGGCTGGCAGGTCGTAAGAACCCCAGAGCTGCAGAATTAAAGAAAAGTCAAAACAAGCTACCACGAGGTATTACACAAACTGAGTGGCCACTGGCCTTCTTAGAGGTCGAACTTCTGTGTTCCATTCAAACATCAAGAAAACACGAGCGATCTCAGAATTGAAGATTGAACTGAATCCCTCCAATTTCTCCCACTGCCTCAAATAATGTATTTTAAAACATTTTAGCCAATAAATAAACTAAGCACTTTTCCTTTGCACAATTCTGCTCCGCCCTGTGCCTGAGAAGGCAACTCCAGAAGGGACTCCAGGACGCCTCCCACGCACGTGGAACCCAGCTCCCGACCGAGAGCTCCTTTGCCACGAGACAGAGTCGCGGGGCTCAGAGGCTGGGTTCAGAGTGTGCTCCCCGTCCCCCAGCACATCCGCCTACTAACCACTCACAACCACCAGGCACTGCCCAGAGACCTTCATGCTGAGAATGTTTTCCAGAAACACACCCTGGTCAGGAGGCCAACGTGGCACTTGCCAGCGAGGAAGGACAGACAGGAGGCAACGCTCAGAGTGAGCTCCGCTCTCACCAGGCCTCTGCAGGCCACAAACCAACGGGTCTGCGGGGCCCAAGCACGGGGGCTGGTCTCGCCCGAGCAGGGGCCTCTCCAGCTATGGAGGCACTTGATGTGGGGCCCGCGGGAGAAGAACCAGGTCCCTTCAGCAAAAGGTGCCTGCCAGTGCGCCACCAGCTCCCAGCACCACGGCTCTGCCTGCATCTGTCTGAAACCCAAGCCTCTGTGCTGGAGGGGACAGGAAGGGGTGCACTCACTCTGTGTGCCCCAGGCAGAAGGACTCGATGCTGTGGGGTGCCGCCGCCCAGCTCACCCGGATCTTCTCGTCCCGGTCAGCAGTGAGGATGAAGCTGTCGTCGGGACTCACAGCCTATGTCAGAAGGGTTAGAGGAGCAAGAGCTGGTTGTTTGCTCACGTGGCACCATGGAAACACCTCGATTTTCTCCAGTGAGGAGGCTGCCTAACCACTGGCCCTCCTCCCTCTCTGGGCAGCTCCCCGGCCAGGAGGGTCAGCCCTCGCTCCTCCACGCTGGGCCAGGTTCCCATGGGGAGGTCAGAGCCGCATCTGCCCATCCCGTTCCCTCCGCCCCGCACCCTCGCACCCAACTCCTCCTTCCAACCGCCACAGCCCGCTGCTCCCTCCTGTCTCCAGTGCCCCAGGTCGCCTTCCCCTCCCTCCTTCCCCAAGTCGCCGCGTCCAGCAGGTTCCCTTCATACCCCACCCCATGTTGCTCTCTGTCCCGTGTGGGTTGACCCAGTTCCAGCCCCAGCTGTGGGCCGCGGCCTCACTGAGCTCTGGGCCCCAGGGGCCTGGGATACGTGGGCCAGGGCTGCTGGGAGGAATATCGAGTGACATCCGTGAAGGACATGGCACGCCTGCCCCTCCCACCTCCCTCCACTAAGGCCCCTGACCTGGGGTCACCCAGGGCTCGACTAGAGCAGCTCCTCACAGCTGGAACCGTAGCCTTTGTCTACCCTGCTGGCTGCTTCACCTTCCTAATCCCATTCCCGTTGCTCCTCTGCTCCCTGGTATGCAGAGGGCTGTCGCAAGGGCTCCCCAGAGGCTCGGGTGCACAGACTCAGGCCTCTCCTCGCAGACGCGCCGACCACCGTGCCTGGAGCAGACATGAATCCAGCGCATCCCCACTTACCACGTCCAGCAGCATAGACAGGTGCCCGAGTTCAAGACGGCCACACCCGTGTGGCTCCGACACCGAAAAGGAGTACACGTCTCCAGACTTGTCGGCCACCAAGACCTTCTCCTCGGAGGCGGTGAAGGTCAGGGCCGTACACCTCCTCACCACGGCCCTGGAAGCCCAGAGACACTGCCGGTTAGTTTCCGTGGGCCTGACCCTTCGACCCCCGCGGCCGCGGCTCTATGGCCTGTGCCGCACGCTCTTCTCCAGCTGCCGGAGACGGTGCCCGAAAAATAAAGGTAACGCAAAGAACTGGAGTAAAGTCAGTGTCTTACACACATTTTACTACGAGGGCAGCGAGGATTCCAAGTGCCGACGCCCGCTGCAGCCCAAGCTCCCGAGACCCGCACGTCCAGCAGCCAGACCGCTGCGGCAGCACAGGCCGCATCTGATCTCGCAGGGCTCTGCCTGCTCCATGTGCTGCTACTATTCTCACACAGGCGTCTTCTGAAACGCCATGACTTCACCGCTACGATTTCTCATGTACAAATGCACGGGTCAAAACTGCAAGTATCATTCGTCACCCTGTGTCCTCATCTTTGGTTCAGAAAACCTGGCCTCGGTTCCGTGGGCCAGAAAAGAGTCTCCTGACCTGCCCAGGTCCTCTGGCCCTTTGCCATTCTAAACTGCTACCTGGAAAGGAATGGTTGTCGCTCACAATTTCCCTCTTGGCTGTGCCTCAAAACCCTCCAACATTAAGTTTGAAAGCAGCAGCCCAGCAACAAAGAGACCACTGGACAGAGTGCAGTGGCTCGTCCCAGCTCCAGTGAGTCCCGCAGGGGCGCAGGGCCTCGGTCAAAAGTAGATAAACGAGTATGCGTGTCAGATGTGTAAAGGGCGGGCATTTTCCTAGGGAGAGGGTCCATCAGACCCAAAAGGGTCTATGCCCCAATGAGTAAAAGGCCACCAGTTAGGGGAGCATCGCGCCCCCCCAACCAACTGTAACTGGACCAGCCCCAGGCCTGGTTCCAATCACCTCCTGTCCTTTCCACCAAGCAGCTCCTGCTGTCCTGATGGATAAACCTCTCCCTACTCTCCTTCCCTTCCCCACTCTTGTCCCCAAAATCTACTCCTCTAACCAGAAAAATCTCTGACTTCCCATTAGAGAAAAAGTAAAGATTTCACTCCACTCAATGCTGGAAAATTCACAAACCTAAAATTCTAATGGAATTTTAAAAAAAAAGTACTGAGGAATCTGCCAAGAGGTTTCGAGGGTGGCAATAACCACATATTGTTACCGGGTATGATTATTCACTGAAGCACATTTTGAAAAATCAAGACAGCAAACTGCAAGTGAAAAACATCCACCATCAACAGAGGGACAGTTAAGAAAACTGCTGTAGATGCACACGATGGGACCCCACGCAGCCACATCACCTCTCTGGATTCTAACTCTTCACCAAGGCGGCAACCTGTGCTGACGTCTGCCTCCCTTCCTTTCCATCCATCCCTCCAGATGTGCCTTTAGAAGCCTCAACAGCCGCAGTTTAATTCTCCTTCCAACACAATCCTTCAGTCCTAGAAGACACCCAGGTCTCCTCTGACCCAGGCAAAACACCCCGTCCTCTGATCACTGCTCAGGTCCCTTCCCTAATGTGGGTGACCCGCCGTAGATTCACGAGCTCTAACGAGGGAGTGGGTCAGAGGGCAATCTGAGCTCTATTACATCCCGCTGCTCGGAGGGCAGGCCACAGCCCAGCGGCATTGGAAGCACCTGGGAGCTCGTCCAAATCACAGAACAGAGGCCAGGCATGGCGGCTCGTGCCGTAATCCTAGCACTCTAGGAGGCTGAGGCAGGAGGATCGCTTGAGGTCAGAAGTTCCAGACCAGCCTGAGCAAGAGCAAGACCCCCATCTCTACTAAAAATAGAAAATTAGATGAGTGCAGTGGCACGTGCCTATAGCCCCAGCTACTCAGGAGGCTGAGGCAGGAGGATCGCTTGAGCCCAGGAGTTTGAGGTTGCAGTGAGCTATGATGATGCCACTGCACTCTAGCCGGGGTGACAGGCCAAGACTCTGTCTCAGGAAAAAAAAAAAAAATCACAAAACATATGGCCCCAACCAGGCCAAATGATCAGCATCTGCACCTTCACAAGATATACCCAAGAAGCTCTTGTGCATGTGTCTGTGTCGGAGCTTGACCAGAGCCTTTACTTCAGCAAAGGAATCACCATTGGATACCTTCAGATCATTTGATTTTTAATTTTTGGGAGCCAAAGCCCTCTTTAAGAATCTAACGTTAATTATGGAGGCTCCGGACAGCAGCTGGCATCAGAAAAGCAAGCATAACCGTTATGTGCTGAACTGTATCCCCAAAAACTCATACATTGAAGCCCTGGATCTACCCAGTACCTCAGAATGTGACCTCCACAGAGGTGATAGGGAGGTCACATGGGTGGGCCCTAATCCAATCTCACTCACTGGTGTCTTTACAAGAGGAGGAGGTGAAGACCAGGCACGGTGGCTCCTGCCTGTAATCGCAACACTGGGAGGCCAGTGCGGGAGGATTGCTTGAGGCCAAGAGTTCAAAACCAACCTGAGCATCACAGCAAGACCCTGTCTCAACAAAAAAATAAATAAATAGAAGGAGGAAATGAGGACACAGGCACACACAGAGGGGAGACCATGTGAGGACACAGAGAAGGTGGCCATCTGCAAGCCTAGGAGAGAGGCCCCAGAGGAAACCAACCCTGTCCTACCAACACCTTGATCATGGACTGCCAGCCTCTAGAACTTTGAGAAAATTAACCTGTTGTTTAAGTCCCCTAGTCTGTGGTATCTTCTTTAATCTCTGAGAGGTGAAAAATCCATCCCTCCCTCCTTCCCACAAGTTGTCCCCAAGAAACCCAAAGCTGGTTGGGCACGGTGGCTCATGCCTGTAACCCTAGCAGTCTGGGAGGCTGAGGTGAGTGGATCATTGGAGCTCAGGAGTTCAAGACCAGCCTGAGCAAGAGCAAGACCCCATCTCTACTAAAAATAGAAAATTAGATGGACAACTAAAAATATATAGCAAAAATTAGCCAGGCATGGTGGCGCATGTCTGTAGTCCCAGCTACTCAGGAGGCTGAGGCAGGAGGATCACTTGAGCCCAGGATTTTGAGGTTGCTGTGAGCTAAGCTGACGCCACGGCACTCTAGCCCAGGCAACAGAGTGAGACTCCGTCTCAAAAAAAAGGAAACCCAAAGCCAAGGCCAAACTACCAGAAAGCTGCTGTACCTGCAGCGATCCCTGTGGGAGGGGCTCAGGTCTGGACACCTCAAAGCCACCATGAGGACTTCAGCCTGACCTCAAGAACACTTACACCTTCTATGTTCTAAACAACTTATTAATGTTGCGGCTATCCTGGCAAGAGGACGCTATCTACAGGCCTTTCAAGATAAGGCCAATGTGAGTTCACAGCGGTTAGCTGGAAGCAGCCATGTAATATCAACTATAACTTGGACACATGGCAGCACACATTTATAAGTTATCTTCCTACTGGTAAGCCATCACTGCCGTGGGAGGGGAGCAAGAGGGTGCATGGTGGGAGACTGATGCATTACTGCATAGTCTCTTGTTTAATTTTGTTGCGTTTTAAGTTTTTTAACCATGTGCATCTGTTACTTATCTGATATACAAAAACACATATGTAATAAGAACAACGCAGGTCAGGTGCAGAGGCTCACACCTGTAATCCCAGCACTTTGGGAAGCTGAGATGGGAGGATCGCTTGACACAAGGAGTCCAAGACCAGCCTGGGCAATGCAGTGAGACCCTGTCTCTATAAACAATTTTAAAGTTATCCATCTCAGGAAAGAAGAACATTAAAAAAAATTTTTTTAATTAGCCGGGTGTGGTGGCGTACATCTGCAGTCCCAGCTACTCAGGAGGCTGAGGTGGGAGGACTGGGTAAGGCCAGGGTGCAGTGAGCTATGATGATGCCACCACCTCCTGCCTGGGAGAGAGCGAGACCTTGCCTCTAACAGGGGGAAAAAAAAAAGAAAAAAACAATGCCATGTTTCAGGGCTTTATTTTAACCTGACTGGAACAGAGGACAGAATGGGTATTCCTTGCTTTTGATGCCACCTAGAATTTGGCTTTTTATTCTTCTCTTAGAAAATAAGATGAAATAAAAATCTAAAAACCTTAGCCGAACTCAATATGGGAAATTCCGTGAGCTTGGCAGTTCAAACACTGTGACCTCAGTGTTTATCTCTGAGAACCACTGGACGTTACGCCACACAGCTTCAGGGACACAAGGGTGAGGGGCCCAGGGCTGATTCTGCTCATGTATGTGAGTTTACATCAATGTCACAAAATGATCGGAATGACTGTAGCCCTCACCCTATTAAGGAAATTGAAAACATGCATATTAGGAGACCGTCAGAGCCAACAAAAATGCAAATCTGCCCAACACTGTGTCCCACAGCGTCACCACCTCCTCTCGCCAGGACGAGGTGGCAGTGAGAAAAGGCAGCAGCTTTCTCAAAACCGCAGGGTTCCCTCCCTTTCAGAAAGTGACGGAGAACACTCAGAAGCGCAGTAAGGCAGGCAGAACACGTACAGGACTCTGCTGCACGACAGGGGACGGGGAGGCCCAGGGTGTCAGTGTGCTGGCCCGTGTCGACCCCCCCACCCACCCCTCAGACACTTAGAGATAAGAGCACTAAACCCACCCAGCCTAAAACCATGGTGCAGATGCCTTAACCCATCTAAAACCCCAGCAGCTACACAGTGCGAGCTGACACCCTGTTCCTGCTAATCACAAGACTAGAGCAACACTTTGGAATACACGACAGCACAGGTGCCAGGGGCACTGACCCTGGAGCCAGAGTGACCAGCCAGGGGGCCCGGCTCTGCCGTTCCAAGCTGGCTGACCTGAGATCCGATACCCAACTCCTTGCCACCAAATGTGAGAGAGAACAACGCCCCTGCCACCCCAGGACTGTGATGAATATCAGATCAGTTAATACAGAATCAGTTAATAATACAAAGCACTGAAAACGGTGTCTGGTACGTTAACTGGTGTTTATCACTGCTGTCACTATCGGGACAGGCATGCAAGTACAAGGAGTGCACATGATATCTTAATTACCCAGCGTTAGCATTTCATACCTGACACTCAGACATTGCCATGGTTTTGTACGGAAAAGAATCAGACGCTTACTGTCATCGGTTAAAGCAAAATAGCGCCCAGACTCAGAGAAGGTGGATGCCAGAATCGCACCGCTCCCCGGGACGAAGGGTGGCCCATCCTCCCTGAGAAAGAGAACAGGAAAACGATCAGGCGCCGAGGAAATACGGCTGCATTCCGCAATGGCCAGCTTGGTAATTCTAACGTGGGCAGAGGGAGAAAATGGTAAGAGTTAAGAGGTTCATGTGGCCAGAATATTAAGAGGACATGGGGAGGGTCAAAACAGCTCTAATTTGACAAAAGTAAAACGTAAGTGAACAGAAAAGCTCAGCACACATGCCAGAACCCAAACAGCTGAGCTGGCAGGACCCCCAGAGAGCACAGGACCCGCCCCTCCTGGAAAGGGATTAATCCGAGGCCAGAGGTAGGGATAAAAGCACATTAAAAATAATAATGATATAACAAACTGAGCCACAGACCGTTATACTAAAGAAAGCCACCACACAGAAAATCACACACTCTTTCATCTTTCAATGAGCTGAAGCTAATTTCCCACACCCGCCTCCAATGCATTTTAAAGGTTCACCATTATTTCAAGGAGGCAATAAAGGAGCTGATTAACGACAGAAAGTAAAAGTATTTAGAAAAGTCCTAATAATGTGCACTTAATGCCTAATCTGGAAGTTGCTTCCACATTTCTTTCCTGAGGTGGTACTTAGTCATTACCACTCAGTCGAGTAACAGAAATTAAGAATTAGGCAAGTAAGACAACAATTATTTAATACTTCTTAGGCTCTCTGGTCCCATTATTCAAGGCATGACTCAGGCCCTGCAAAAGCTTCCCCATCATCTCACCCTTTATTTTCTTGTGACTTCTTCTCTGCAGTACTGCAGTCATAGACGAAGAGGCTGCTGTCATCGCTAAAGAGAAATAACAGAATGATTTCAAAAGGAGCACTTTGTTAATAAAAATACTGACTTCCCCCCAACAAAATATATCTCCATATTCATTAAATTAGGGGTCTTATCCAAGACGTGAAAGTTATCTAGGCACAATAATGCAGGGAACAGTTTCAGGAGCTTTATTTGCTTAATCTCCCATTTGAATCTATCACACATAAACTGCATGTTTCTGTCCAAATAAAATTAGTTCAGCAAAACAAACGGGGGAAAAACACTCCACAGAATTAATATACTATTCCTTCAGGCACCAGTACATCAATGCAACCCGGTTATGAGAAATTACGGGCCAGGTGCGGTGGCTCACATCTTGGCCTTTGGAAAGCCAAGGTGGGAGGACTACTTGAGGCCAGGAGTTTGAGACCAACCTGAGCAACATAGTGAGACCCCTGTCTCTACAGAAAATTATTAAACATTTACCAGGTGTGGTGGCACGCACCTGTAGTCCTAGCTACTCAGGAGGCTAAGGTGGGAGGACCACTTGAGCCCAGGAGTTCAAGGTTGCAGTGAGCTACAATCATGCCACTGCACTCCAGCCTGGGTGACAGAACAAGACCCTGTCTCTTTCTTTTAAAAAAAAAAAAAAAAGAAAAGAAAAAAAAGAAATTATGTTCTGATATTGTTCAGTTTTCAGTCGGATTTTGCACAGATTTAAAATAGGCATTTCCTGTTTAGAAAAATGTCTCACCTACCAAAAAAGCTCCCATGATCCCCACACACTTACCTACACTGGAATTACCCATCTTCCCCACTGATTAAGCTCTCTTTGGTTTATTCCGCCCCGCCCTGTCACATAGAAGGTATCTTGTACATATTTATAGTCTTTACAGTGATTGCACCAAAACAATGTCTACGTGGAACATAGGACTGTAGAAAGAGAACTTGTCTTCCAAGTCCAAAGCGTTGCCAGCCACCAGATTTCCTCAAAAGGCGCAGACTGAAGCAAGTATTTTGAGACTAATACGCCAGTGACTCAACTGTGCCATGTATTACACTTGAGTCTCTGAAACTAAATAATCTGGGATACGTGACAGGTTCCGAACTGATTTTTTCGAGATCTAAATTTAACATCAAATTGGCTTTCTGAAACTAGACGTTTCAAAGAATATACTGTTCATTTGACAGACACGTCCTGTTTCGAGTACGAAAAAATCAACACTACCGTGGGAACGGAAACAAGGGGCTGAAACTGACCACTACTAATTCCCCCCGAGGTTCCTGGGTCAAAATTATTCAATCAACAAATATTTACTGACTTAAAAATTCCGGGCGTTATCCTCGCACTGGGGGTAACTAAGGAAGGTATTGAAATTACAGAAAGCAAAAGCAGATTGGTGTGACGGGCTACCAGGGAGCTGCACCCTCAGGAGCGGAGGTGTCGGAGGAAGCAGGCGCTTGGAGCTCGGTGACAGTGCGCCGACGGTGAGCCCCTCTCACCGCGGAGACTCGGGGCCCCGGTTCTCCGCGTGCCCCAAAGCGCTTCTGGCCAGCCTCGCCTCCCGTGCCCAGGCCCACGCGGCCCCAGCGCAGCAGCCGCAGAGTCCGGAAGCGTCAGGACGCGACCCGGGCAGAGCGCCGCAGAACCACACCCAGGGCGCAGGGCCCAGGGCCCGGGGCAGGTGGTGTGGGGCGCGCCAGGGATTGGGCAGGGGGCACCGAAAGCAGACGCTTCACGCCCGGAGAGCGGCCGGGCGAGGAGGCGGAGGGCTCCCCAGCAGCCGCCCCAGGATGGAGCAGCCCCAGCGGCGCGGGGCAGTGGGGGTCACCAGGGCTCCCCGCTCCCAGACCGCCTCACCTGCTCGCAGTGGAGGTGGCCAGGAATCGGCTGCCACCCCGCACCACCAGCGTCTGCCCGCACAACGCCAGCCCCGCGGAACTCGCCATGCGCCCACCAGCCGCGGCGCCACCCACGTGCGCCAGCCCAGGCCCCTTCCGGTCGGCGCCTGCTGTGGCGTCACGCGCAGGCGCCGCGAGATGGCGCGGCGCCCGTCCCTGCGCGTGCGCAGAAGGTGCTGTGCGTCGTCTTTCTCCCGGGCCGTCTGGGGTCGTTGGTGGCACTGGCTCGGCGGCTCACCGAGTTTATCCGCCGGAACACACGTCACACGCGAGTGCAAGCGCTCGCCTCATTTTCGTCTTTTCCCTCAGACTGGGCACGGCCGGCTCTGGATCTCCTTCCCGCTGTAGCTGGCGCGCCGTGGACAAAAGCAGGCACCTACTTGGTGCCCAGTAAATGTTCCTCCGAGAAATTAGTGAGTTTGATTGAATGGCAGGTCCAGGAGGGGGTCAGGGCTGGGGTGGCTGGAAATGAGCCTACTTAACCTCTACACTTAGACACGCCAAAAACTCCTTACCCTCCAAGTCTCCCAACTGGAAGTGATATTTTTCAATCCAAACTGTGGTTATTTTCTAGTGTTCTTCCTAAGATCCCCCAAAAGTCTCATCTGATCGCAACATCAGGCTCAAAATCGAGGCTATCCTGGTCTGTTCAGGGTCGGAGGTGGCTTCTCCCATGCAGCTCCTCTCCAGCCAGATACCCGTCCACTAGAAAGATGAACTGTCTACCCTACACACTCAGTGTATAGTGGTGACACAGGGAACGGTAACCACAATAAACATGTCTGCGAAAAAAAGGAAGAACAGGAGACACAGTGACACTGGTCCACAGTGATGCTGAAATCCACCTGGAAGCAGTCCTTGACTAGGCCCTGCATTCTGCGTGCTGGCAGGATCTCCCCAGCCTGTATGTCAGCAGGACTCTTGCGTTTGCCGTCTTGGGTGTCCTTCTTTTTTCACCACTTTTTTGCTGTTTTGAAGACTGTGTCCTTTGAGCAACTTTCTCAACCTACTTCCTGCCTTTAGCAAATTGAGGGCCCAGAGGCTCTTTTTCCCTTTAAACTGTCCAGTCCACGTTACACCAGCTGGCGGGCTTTGTTCAGTACAACTCCCTTAAATATTCTGTGGCCTTCTCACGATCTGATTCAAGTGCACTCCAACCCCAGAAGCCACCGCCACTGGTCTTTTGAGACAAGCCTCTCCTTTAAGATTTTTAAGAAATCCTTATGTATTGCTGAAGGAGTGTACTAGGCACCGTTTAAATCATAAAAATCACCTTGGCTTCAACATCATTCTTGAGGCCGTATTTTACTGGCCCCACCCTGAATTCGATATTTGTCCCAAGTTTTTACTTTGAGAATTTTTTGCCAACAACAGCGTCTGATGATGAGCATCCCGTGCCCCCCCAATCCAGCACGTCCTCTAAATTCTGCTTCAAAACTGGCCAGTTGTTTTTTTTGTTTGTTTTTTTTTTTTAGCACATCTCTTTTCTATAGTGTCTTAATATATTCAGGTAAAAGAAACAGAGTAATTTCAATGTTATGCCAAGAGATGAACTTGGTCAAGTCCAAGAGTTTAGTAGCTACCTTTTTCTTTAGTACACGTTGCTGCAGGGCAGCAGTTTTACCAAATCCTTCACAACACGGTATCAGTCACTATTTGTCCACCTCCTATAGTTTTCTCACCACTGTTCCAGTCTTCACTGGTTTTCCAGGCTTCTGGTCCCAAAGCTAATGCCACATGTTATGGCAGCACCCACTTCGCCGTCCAAATATCTATAGCATGCACACCTCCATGGTAGTCCTATATATGGATCCACACTCTTATGAAAATTAAGGCCATTTTTGTAATTGATCTACCAGACAAGCCTAGAGTGAGTGTGGACCTTCCTTTTTCCATTGAGAAACTCATGGATTGTTTCTTGTGTTGTATTTCTACTCCTGTCCTGAGTGAAAGGTATTAGGAACCTGGGAATCCTTGAGTTAGAATAATAGGACAATGGGCAAAAACTCGGCATTTAAATCTTGGCATACTGGCAAGACAGGAAGTAAGCATTGTTTCAAAGTCCTTGAGTTTTTTTTTTTTAAAGTGTATAAAAACAAAAACAGAGACCCATCAATTTTATGGTAGTTGTAATGGGTTGAAAAATGGTACCCCAAATATCTACCCCCGGAACCCGTGAATGTGACCTTACTTGGGAAAAGTGTCTTTGCAAATGTCATTGAGTTAAGCATCTCAAAATGAGATAATCCTGAATTTGGGTGGGCCCTAAATCCAATGACTTGTGTTCTTAGATGATAAAGGAGAAGACACAGGAGAAGGCCATGTGAAGAAGGAAACAGATTGAAGTTACATGCCCACAAGCCAGGGACTGTGGGCAGAACCAGAAGCTAAGAGAAAGGCAAGGAAGAATTCTCCCCTAGACCCTTCACCAGGAGTGTGGCCCTGCCAACACCCTGACCTCAGACTCTGGCCTCCAGAAATGGGAGAGAATGAATTATTATTGTTTTAATCCACCTAGTTTGTGATAATTTGTACATGACAGTGGTTTTTTAGTATATAAACAATGTGCACTCATCACCGCAATCAATTTTAGAACATTTTCATCACCCACAAAAGAAATGCTGTGCCCATTAGCAGTCACTCCCCATTTCCCCCTCCTCTCAAACCCCTGGCACCTATTAATTTACCTTCTGTCCTGTGGATTTCACTATTCTGAGCATTTCATATAAGTGGAATCATATAATGTGTGTGATGTTTTGAGACTGGCTTCTGTCACTGAGTATAATGTTTTCAGGGTTCATGCACATTATAACATGTGTCAGTATTTCGTCATTTTTTACGGCTGAATAATATTCCATTGGATGGATATACCACATTTATCTTTGGCTATTATGAATAATGCTGTTACACACATTCCTCTAGGGATGGAATTGTGGAGTCAGATGGTAACTTAGGTAAACTTTTAGGGAACTGCCAAATTGTTTTCCCAAGTAGCTGCAACATTTAATATTCCCACCAGCACTACATGAGGGGCCCGGTTTCTCCACATCCTCACCAACACTTGTCATTATCTGTCTTTTTGATCCCAGCCATCCTAGTGGTGGCAAAGTGGTATCTCATTGTGGCTTTGATTGCATTTCCATAATGACTAATGATGTTGAGAATCTTTCCATGTGTTTATTGTCCACTTGCATATCTTTGGAGAAATGTCTATTGATATTCTTTGCCCATTTTATACTTGGGTTATTTGTCTTTTTGCTATTGAGTTCTAACAGTTTGTGTGTGTGTGTGTGTGTGTGTGTGTGTGTGTGTGTGTGTGTTTGAGATAGTGTGTCTCTCTTGTCACCCAGGCTAGAGTGCAGTGGCATTAGCATAGCTCCTGCAACCTCAAACTCCTGGGCTTAAGCAGTTCTCTTACCTTAGCCTCCCAAGTAGCTGGTGTGAGCCACCAGCCTGGCTAATTTTTCTATTTTTTGCAAAGACGGGGTCTCACTCTTGCTCAGACTGGTCTTAAACTCCTGGCCTAAAGCCATCCTCCCACCTCAGCCTCCCAGAGTGCTAGAATTACAGGCATGAGCCACCACACCCAGCCTTATATATTCTTGATACAAATTCCTTATCAGGTATATGACTTGTCTTTTATAATTTATTTAAAATTGTACTCCCAACAAAGTCTTATTTCCTGACGAAGATAATTATTTGGTTTTTTCTGCCAATAAAAAACAGTCCAAAATAATGTTACTAATAATCAACAATACTAATGAAACTTCTGGGTGATAGACAAGATTGAACATTGCAGCTACCTTTGTGTTTTGAATGCACACCCTCATGCAGGGAGGGACCAATTACTGTGTTCTGGCCTGGTAAGGTGACTCATGCCTTTAATCCTAGCATTCTGGGAGGCCGAGGCGGGAGGATTGCTTGAGCTCAAGAGTTTGAGACCAGCCTGAGCAAAAGTGAGACACCCATCTCTACTAAAAATACAAAAATTATCCAGGTGTATTGGCAAACACTTGTAATCCCAGCTACTCAGGAGGCTGAAGCAGTTTAGTTTACATTCTCAATGACTCTCCAACTCTGAGTCAGGGATCTCTACACAGTCAATTTAAATTGTGGAAGGGCCTCTTTCCCTGTGGAAGTTGGAGGTGTGAACTAAAATAAAATAAAATAAAATCTTAAGGCTCAACCCCCCCCACCAGC
This sequence comes from Propithecus coquereli, assembly GCF_000956105.1. Lineage (NCBI taxonomy): Eukaryota > Metazoa > Chordata > Mammalia > Primates > Indriidae > Propithecus > Propithecus coquereli. Next base: position 792,724 of record NW_012152441.1, read on the forward strand.
TGACTGAATGGACCCCTCATGGCCAAAGGAGTATCCTAAAACTAAATTGCCCACCATGAGAAGGGAAGTCAGACATGCCTCATCATGTCCCCCTCCCTTCTTGAGGACATCCTTTGTAACCCACTAACAGGCCTAAGGGTATGCAAGACAAACCCACAGGTCCTCAATTTACACAAGTATATGTCTGGTGGTATATCTCTGATAAACAGCTCCTTGTGTTAAAACATTGCAAGCCTTTAGACAAAGCTTCATGTCTTTAACCAATTACAAGTCAAAGAATCTTTAAACCCACCTATAACCTGTAAGTGTCCTCCCCCCCCCACCCCGGCTTGGCTTCGAGATGGCCCACCTTTTGGGGCCAAACCAATGTATGCCTCCCACGTATTGATTTATGACTTTACCTGTAACCCCCATCTCCCTGAAATGTATAAAACCAAACTGTAACACAGCCACAGAGAGTCCATTTGCTCAGCGCTTCTTGGGCATGGCTCCAGATCATGATCCTCAAATTTGGCTCATTGTAAATCTCTTTAAAATTATTTTACAGAGGCCAAGCACAGTGGCTCACGCCTGTAATCCTAGCATTCTGGGAGGCCAAGGCGGGAGGATTGTTTGAGCTTAGGACTGCGAGACCAGCTTGAGCAAGAGCAAGACCCCGTCTTTACTAAAAATAGAAAGAAATTAATGGGACAACTAAAAATATATAGAAAAAATTAACCAGGCATGGCGGCGCATGCCTGTAGTCCCAGCTACTTGGGAGGCTGAGGCAGGAGGATCGCTTGAGCCCAGGAGTTGAAGGTTGCTGTGAGCTAGGCTGATGCCACGGCACTCTACCCCAGGCAACAGAGTGAGACTCTGTCTCCAGGGGGAAAAAAATTATTTTACAGAGTTTGGCTTTTTTTTCTGTTAACAGATGAAATACCGGGTACTAGGGGGCGGGGGCAGGGGAGCTTGAATGAATAGGAAGAGAAGCTGAAAGCTAATTACACCTACTCCACAATTATGCCTAACTTTGGGGGCAAGATGTTTGCTCTGAAAGTTATAAACATTCAGGTAAAATAAACCCTCCCTTTCCAATCTGCCTAACTGTAGTATTACTGTTGGCATAGACCAAGAACAAGCCCGAGCCATACAGGAAGGGCAGTGAACGGTGGTGCCACGTTGGCTGCAGGGTGAGGATCTGGTCTGACGCCGCAGCTGGAGCCTTAAAACCCACCAGACAAGAGCGCCAGAGCGCTAAGGGCCTGGTGTGTACGGCTCTGCGCACGGGGAGGATTTCAGACTCAAGGCTGAGCCGACAAAGGCAAAGCGAGAAGCGGTCAGATGCGAATTCCGCGACTCTCAGAGGAGGAGCGCATCGCCTGATAACTAACTACTTGCGATGTCCACGCGCCCCAACGAGAACGCGCACGGCGCCTGGCACGGCGGGGACACCAGCCCGCGCAGGGCCAGGCCAGCACCTGCCTGGGGCTGACCCTTCTGCCCCTGCCTCTGATTGGTGGCCCCGGCCCAGGGGCGTGGTCTCGAGGCGCCACGCAGGGAGCCCGGCTGGGGATGCGCACGCACGTCCGCGGCCTCTGCCCCGCCCCAGATAGCCTGTGATTGGTCAACTCGGCCCAAAGGGAGGGGCCTACGGCACTGGTGCGTGCGCAGCGGCCGCTTCCTTGCCGGTTGCGTCCAGGTGTCACTGCCATGGCGGCCTCGCTTTTGCTGCGGCAAGGACGAGCTGGGGCGGTGAAGGTAAAGGGGAACCCTGCGCCGCCTGGAGCCCTGTGGGGGCCGGGGAGGGGACCGCGGCGCAGGCCAGGCCCGGGCCTGCGAGCGACCTCCGGCCGCTGACCCGCTGCCTGGCCCAGGCCGAGGAGGCCGGACCGGGTCAGGCCGGGTGGGCGTCCCGCATCCCCGCCGCGGCGCGATGCTGAGACTGCGCGCGCCCCGTGCAGACCGGCCCCCTGCGCGGTGATGTCCCCCGCGGGACCCGGATCACCTGGGGAGCTCCTCAGGCGTGCATGCCTGGGCAGCAGACGGCTGCGGACGTTCCCCCGGCGATCCTGCTGCGCCGCCGTGACTTCTGCCAGAACCGCACGGCTTCTCTGGGGACAACGTCTGTCTTACCCAGCCGAGAGACCACATGAAGGAACTTTTAGGGACCTGGTTGACCCAGAGCTGGTAGCCGTTAAGAAGCCAGCTTACATTACCTGACCCGTGAAAAGGGGAAAGAAGACTTTCTTTCTTTACATATAAAAAGCTAAGGCCACTTCACTATTTTAAAATTAAAAACTGTTACTACAAAATCAGTTACCATTCACTGCAAGATAATTTAAAATATAGATGAGGGGGAATCCATTGTCAGTCCACTATTTACTTCAAGTATCTAGTTCCTAAGAATTTTTTCAGGTTTATATGTACATATAAGCACACATAAACATACTTACAATCATAAATATGTTATGTTCATATGTGCACATGTAGACACCTCTGTTCTGTGTCTAGCTTCTACAACATTGTCCTATCTAGCACTTAGTAGGCCTTGGTATCTGCTGAGTGAATTAAAATGATATAAAATGTTTTTCACTTATATTGCAAACATTTTCAAAGTAGTTATTTATCTACATCATTTTTAACAGCCAGATAGTATTTCTTCTCCTTTTTTTTTCCCCCTTACTTCAGTTCAGTAAAGATACTTTACTTCCCAAATATTAGAAAACATTTGACAAAAACATACATAGTATTTTGGCCCAGGCATAGTGGCTC
>NW_012152441.1:797117-800158 GCF_000956105.1 Propithecus coquereli
CTCCCCAGCACAAAATAAACATTTCTCAGGATGGTATTGAAATATTTATCACTCCCTCTGCAGTTCTCCTGACTTTTTCACCTTTGTGCTTTTGCTTGAGCATTATCTGGGACATTCTTCTTGGATGGTAGAGCATTTCCATAGATCTGATTCTTACCTCTGCTTCCAATGCCCCCTGCTTTTCGAAGTCTTCCCTGATCCCTGCCCAGAAGCACTTCACTGCATTTCTCTCTTACTATATTGGAGTATCATACAAACATACTCAGGACCGGTACCCTTGCTAGAGTGTCCCATCTGTGGGAGGGGAACTCCACTTAAAATGTGTCTGGGCCTAAGTTTCAGCTAGAGGATTGGAGCATGGCTGATTATCAAGCTGGCTTCCCCCAGAGGATGGGGACGCTGAGGCCTGGAGAAAGTTCTCATTTGCTCAGGGTCTCACGGTGACCTGGGTCAAAACCCAGGACTTGTGTGACCACAATCCATGCACTTTTCACTGCCTGGGCTGCCTCTCAGAGGAAATGAACACGAACCTCTGCTTGCCCTTTCATTAACCTGATTGCCCTCAACTTGGGTGTTTTCTTCTTGCAACTTTTCTGTATTTTCCAAAATTTCCATAATACACATGCATTACAAAAATTTTAATAACCATTAGAAGTATGCCATATGAATACTTCGCATTTATATGTGGTAGTAACACATAATATTCCTATATAGTAATTCCTGTTATAAATAATATTCTAAACATCCCTATTTGTTAATTCTTTTGTCAGACTATGTTCCTGGAAGCTCGGGTGTTTCAAGGATTTGCTTCCACAGTTCCTCTCTCTGCAGAATCAGGGAAGAGTGAAAAGGGACTTACACCAAATTCCAAGAAGCAAAGTCCACCAAAAAGTAAGATTTTATTGGTAGTCATAAGGGAAAGAGACTACACAGTAAATCGATCATTTAACCCTTCCAAGCACGAAAATGAATTTTACCAGCTACGTAATTTATGGCTCTTCATTTTCAGGTGTGTCCAGATTATAATCGGACATAGATCTGTAGCAGATTTTAGACCAAACACATCAGTAATGTAGTAGTGTTTGACTCAATGTTTAGCCCTGAACTGATGCTTTCTGCATTTTCTAATTGCCAAGCTTCAACATGGGGCGAGTGGTGCCAACGGTAAAGGCTGGGGTGGGGGACCTTTTCATGTAGGAAGGCCACGTTAATTTAGCTGTAAGTAAATAAGGCCACATTCAAGAAACTTCAATTAGATATACTTAGAAATATACATTATTTTGTAAAAATCTACTATGTACTTAATAATTTCAGAAAATGAAAACTATTTGTTAATTTTAAAGTTAACTAACCTTTTAATGACTCTTTTTGTCTCCTTTTTGTTGGAAAGCATTTGAATATTTGGTTGCAGCATGGAGGTCACAGTTTCAGTTGATCCTCTAGATGGATGTCAGTCATTTGTGACCTTAAGAGCATCTTGGTTTGGGTTAGGTAGGAGAATGTAGCTTCGCAGCAATAAGTGGTTGAAAAGCATTTTTCAGGCACATTGCCAAAGGTGTGGGTATTCTACTGCAGTTTTTCCATATTTCGATTGGATCTTTCTGAGTATCAAACAATGACTTTAAATTGGCATCTACTGAGAGCTCAATCAATTCCATCGGTAGTTCTTTAGGTGCCTTGGTGAGATCAACTAGGTGAGGCCGAAATGCTAATATGAGTGTGATGTCGTGATTCTCAAAGTCAGTGAACCTTTCATTGTATTGTCCAGTTAGTAGGTCTATAACAGCTGCGTATTCTTCAAATGATTCGCATATATCATCCTGCTCATCAATGACCTTTGCTAACTAGGGAGAATGTTTATCCAAAATTTCCTTTTGAAGAAATACTTTGAAAAAAGATAGCTTTTTTTCCGAAATGCTTGGATTTTTTGCCATATATCATATATAGACTTAATTTTACCTTGCAATAAAATGTTTGGGTCATTTTGATTTGACATGATAATCATACAGAAATACTACATTCCTATGGAAATCTTCTTTTTTTATTTTTTAACTCCTTTTACTATCATTCCCAAGAAATCTTCTTTCAATAATTCACAACGCTGATTCTGTCCTTCATGAAATTTAAGTATTTGTTCTTGCAGAGATAAAATTTTGACTAACACCTGTCCCTGCGATAGCCAACGCACTTTAGAATGATACGGCAAGTCCACACTGAATACCTCTTCCTTCAACTTTGGCATGTTACAAAACTGAGGAAAACGGAGGACTCTGTGTTGCATTTGCAGGAATATAGTTAACAATACTTACAACTTGTTGCTAAGTGTCACTTAAAATAGCTTTAGCACAGATTTTGCTGATGCAAGATACCACGAAGAGAAATGAGAGCATCTGGATCTGTTAATACTTTTTTTAATCTGTGTAATAAACCCTTTGTGTTTTCCTGTCGTGGAAGGTGCACTGCCTGTACATAACACTAAATTTACCAAATTCAGTCCAACTTCATGACATTTATCTTGAAAGTTGCTGAAGATATCTATTCCCGGTGTTCTGTTAGCAAGAGTGCCCAAAGCGAATAACTCTTCTGTTATGACCCAAATGAAGTATAAACTGTGTGGAGTCAGTAGTATCAGTTGATTCATCCAAAGCGATTGAATAGTATATATTTTCCTTTTGAAGTATTGCATGAAGTTCTGTTAAGTTGAAAGCTAATTCATGCTGCAGGTCAGTTATGGCTCTCCTTCAAAGAGGCAGTTCTTTGTACTTTGAAACGTTACCGGGGTCTAAGCACCCTATTTGTCAATGCATTCTTTCACGATTTCTGCATCACTGAATGGCTTCCCTTTTTTTCCCCTGAGTATATAAGCTACTTTGTAAGTTGCTTTAGTGGCATTATTTCCAGGTCCTGTGGCTACTTGAAAGATTGTCTTTGCTTTTGCTTTTCATCTTTAAATTTCTGCAGTACCGCCTTTCACACCTCTCTCTCTAATTTAAAATATTTGTGGTCCTTATGAGTGTTATGATGCTGATGAGCATTGAATT
>NW_012152441.1:801304-806034 GCF_000956105.1 Propithecus coquereli
TTTTTTTTGTTTGTTTTTACAGTTTTTTAAACTTTTTTTCCCTCCCTTAATGTAGGAATGTAGCATATCCTTATCAAAAGAAAATAAGAAATGCAACAGTATATTTTGGTGGTGTCTGCTCACCCTGTTGACTTGAGGCCTGAATTCCCCAGGAACATTGTTCAGTTCCGTCCTATAATACCTGCCTCTTTTTCAAACCCATTGCTCTTTTCTTTTTTAATGCATAAATTTTTAATATGTATCTTTTTTTAAAATAAAATCACAATACCATTATCACACCTAAAAAATGTTTGCAACAGGAATGTCAAGTTAATTTCTGCATTATATGTGGCATGTTGTTTTTTGTTTTGTTTTGAGATGGGGTCTTGCTATGTGGACTGGACTCAAACTCCTGTCCTTGAAGGATCCTCCTGCCTCAGCTTCCCAAGTAGCTGGGACTACAGATGTGCACCACCATGCCCAGCTTACTCCTGGCATGTTTTTGACATTGTTTAAATGTTTATTGATGAACAATTAGTTGAATTTGATTACTAATATATTTGTATCATTTGGTGAATTTTAGTCTCATGTCTGCAATCTGACTTCATAGATTTGTGAATTTGGATTAAATGGATTTTAAAGTATCCTGGCAGAACCAAAGAGCCCCCTTTTTAGAAGCATGTGTCTGTATGGAGTGGAAATGGGGTGTTCTGTCCTGTGACAGTTTGGGGTGAGGTTATGGAGGGGAACACTGAGCTGGAGGTTGGCCCTGGGCTCTCGTAGAGCTGCTGCCTCCAGTCGCAGTGGACTCTGCAGGCCTCTGAGCCTTGGTTCCTTTGTGTTTGAGCGAGATCGGTGTGCTGGCCTGGCTGGGTGGCTGTGACGCTGACTGGTACGCACTGACGTGTGTGTACTGCGTAAACCACAGAGTGCTTTCAAGTGGGAAGACAGTTTTCAGAACTAAACTGTTTTCAATGCACATCACATTGCTACCTCGTAATTTAAAACAAATTCCCTGTACAAAGAAAAAGAAATAATGCTCTAAATGGACGCAGGCAGGCAGGCCTGTGTTTTCCCATGAAGTGTCTGTGATTGGTAAGTGAAAGGCACAGAGATGCTTTTCACCCTCCCATGGCACACTGCCAGATCAAACCCCTCCAAACCAGAACTGGCAGAAGTTTCCTGCATGCAGGTGGAGGGACCTGAAGCTCTCACGTTGGGGTCACATCTAGTCAAAGGGTCTGCCATCGGAGCAGGACCCGGGGCTGGAGAACATGCTTTGCCTTACTCCGTCAGAGTTCCAGTTTTCTGCAGCACACGCGTTCCCGGAGGACAGCTGCCAGCGGAGACGTCAGGGGCCGGGCGTTCTCAGAAGTGCACCCTCTCGGGGAACCACCTGGCTCTGCAGCTTTGTGGTTTCCTTGAATCCAGTCACCAGGCAGAACTTTGCAACAGACAGTAATAAACTGTTGCTTGAGTAATTCCTGTGTTTTTTAGTATGTCAAGAAGCCAAAGTTAATTATCCATTTCCAGTCCTTATTTCAGTTTTAAAAGCGAGGAATCTGCTATTTAATTGTAACAGTGCCGAGACCTGTTCTAAGTGCGTTCCATGTATTATCGGGGTCTCAGACAATCCTGTGAGCACACGCTCCCGTTATCCCCGTGTTGCACACAAGGAAGTTGAGGCGCAAGGAGACTCTGGGCTACCCGAGGTCTCGTGGCGTGAGTGGTGGATCCCGCGTGTGAGCCCTGGCGTTGCGGCTCAGCAGTCGTATTTTAATCCCTGTCTTGCATCTGTAAAATCTCAATTCTCATGTGTTAACTAAAAAAAAAAACTTTTTATAGTCAAATACTTGTTAAAAAGAGAAAGTCTTAATTACCATATAAAATTTGAGTCATTGTATCCTTTAATGTCGTGTTTAAGTGCACCATTGTTTCAGAATGTGCTTTGTTTCAGAAATTAGTTTTGTGACCTGTTGACAAGATACGAAAGTATTTCAAGGTTGCTAATCCATTGCTAGCACCATAGTCATTTTTGCTTTTGGTAGAGGGACCACTAAAAACTTGCAGGTCATGCTCTCACTTTTCAGCCAAGCAGAAGAGAGAGTCAGGAAATTTAAGTTCTGTCTTGAGAGGCTAGGGAAGCGCTCGGGAACGCCGGCCCGTGCCGTTCATTGGCGCGGCGCTTGCATGCCTGCGATCGACGTAGGCCGTTACGGCCCTGAGAGGGGGAAGCGGTCCCCGAAAGCCCCCGCCTTACGCTGTGAGATAGGCCTGCACGGCCAGTCTTGTTCAGGTGGCTTCGTGTGTTATTCCACGGGCGTCTCTTGGCTCCAGGACCCCCCACAGATACCAAAATCTGAAGTTGCGCAAGTCCCTGATTTAAAATGGCATGCTATTTGCATATAACCTGTGACATCCTCCATTCACTTTAAATCATCTCTAGATTACTTATCATTCCTGATACAGTGTAAATGCTATGGAAATAGTTGTTACATTGTTTAGCGAATAATGACCGCAAAAGCCCACACATGTTCAGCAGAGAAGCAGTTTTTTCTTCTCTGAATATTCTCAGTCGGCAGTTGAATCCTCAGACGCAGAGTCTGCAGATGCGGAGGGACAATCGCACTTGTCTTCCAAGGAAAGCCACTGTGAAAACTGTCAGTGCGCTGGCTGCCTGCCTCTAGACATCGTGAGACATTTAATGAAAACAGTCGATGAGGCAAAGCTGCGCTGACACTCAGCGAGTATGAGTCCCTGTGATGGCGTTATCGCCCAAGGCACGCGGTTTCCGTGCTGCCAAGTGCAGCCTGGTGTCGCTGGCAGCAGCTGCAGATCATCAGGGGAGCTTCCTTCCGCGTCACAAAGAGAAGGCTGGGCCTGTGCTGCAGCAGGGCGGCAAGTGGCTCTTGACAAAAAGCAAAATGAGTTACTGTTGTCTGTTAGCCCTTCTGGGGCATTCTGCCAGTAACTGGCAGGAACTAAGGAAGTCCTCATTTCATGTGATAGAGAAATGATTCCTTTCAAACAAAATTTCTAAGTCATTTCGTTGTTAATCCCGTTTCAAATTTTCTATCCATTTTCAGTAGGTAATAAATCATCCTATGCTGTAGTTTTACTGTTCTTTACAATTAAAACAATCCCCACAACAAGCTTTGGGAGATTCAGTTGTTATTCTTCTATTCAATGTGGCCTATCTCAGCTAAGCCTTATTTTAAGTTAATTTTTCATACTTGGAAAATTCATGTTCAAAATAAAGACAGATTAATGATCAGGTGAGTGGGCTGGCAGGGTTGAAGGCCAGCCTCCCGCATAGCTGGTAGGCCTTTCTGAGCTGTGCCGGGTTGGTTTAGAGGGGCAGGGACAGAGAGATCAAGCTGGCACGTACCCCCACCCCGTGTTACGTTTAACATGCCCGGGAGCTCTGTGCGAGCTCCGAGAGTGACCCGCATCGGCGCCGACGCTCGGGAGCCCGAATGCAGATTCCAGGCCAGCACAGATTCCCACGGGGTGCGGTGCTGGTCATACCGGGGTGGCCGTGTTCGGGGCACGGAGGCGGTTCTGGTGGGGGTGGTCGTGACAGGGCTGGGTGGGAGTTCGGGGTGGTTTACAGACTCCCCTGCCGCTCTGGCTCTTCGGCCATTGCCTCCCGCAGTGCCTGTTTCTTTTCTCTCTCTTTTTTTTTTTAAATGTGGAACACTTCATGAATTTGCGTGTCATCCTTGCGCAGGGGCCATGCTCATCTTCTCTGTGTCGTTCCAATTTTAGTGTATGTGCTGCCGAAGCGAGCACTAACAGTGCCCATTTCTGATTGATTGTTATTCCTCAGTTTTCTTTGATCATTTCTTTCTTTCTTTTTTATCAGAGACAGGGCCTCTCTCTGTTGCCCAGGCTACAGCACAGTAGTGTGATCACAGCTCACAGCTCAGATCACTATAACCTTGAACTCCTGGGCTCAAGCCATCCTCCTGCCTCAGCCTGCTGAGCAGCTGGGGCGACAGGTGCATGCTACCATGCCCGGCTAATTTTTTTTTTTTTTTTCAGAGATGGGGTCTCACTATGTTGCCCAGGCTGGTCTAGAACTCCTGGCCTCAAGAGATCCTCCTGCCTTGGCCTCCCAAAGTGCTGGGATCACAGCATCAATGGGCCTTTTTGATCATTTTCTTTCAGTCTGTTAAACACAGGTTTCTGAACTCAGAAAACAATTAAAAACCCATTTGGATACCATTAAGATAGGGTGGTTAGGAGGACATTTTTCCAGCTTAAACAAGTAGGCTTGAGATATTTTTAGTGTAGAATAGACTACTAGACACAAAGACTCTGGATTTAGAGGCTGTTCATCTGTAATATTTTTTTTTAAATTTGGAATTTTAAATTTGAAAAGTAATTTAATTTGTAAAAACTTGTCCTATATTTTTCTTCTAATCTGTATGGTTGGAAAAGATTTATTACCACCTGAGGAAATTGAATGAAATTAGCTCTAATCATTATATTATTTGAGGCCAGGCGTGGTGGCTCACCCCTGTAATCCTAGCATTCTGGGAGGCCGAGGTAGGGAGGATTGCTTGAGCTCAGGAGGTCGAGACCAGCCTGAGCAAGAGGGAGACCCCGTCTCTACTAAAAACAGAAAAATTAGCCACGCATGGTGGCATGGGCCTGTAGTCCCAGCTACTTGGGAGGCTGAGGCAAGAGGATCGCTTGAGCCCAGGAGCTTGAGGTTGTAGTGAGCCACGATAATGCCACTGCACTCT
>NW_012152441.1:806174-842023 GCF_000956105.1 Propithecus coquereli
TCCTCGGGAGGCAGGAGGATGACTTGAGCCCAGGAGTTCAAGGTGTCAGTGAGCTACAATCATGCCACTGCACTTATTCTGTTTTTTACAGCTTAGAAATCTGCTATTTCCAATGATATATATGATGTTAAATTATTTTAGGCTTCCTTGGTATTGTAATACTATATATATATGGTTTTTTTTTTTGGCTGAAGAAATCCCCAAATGAGTTGTGTGATTTTGAAGAATTTTTCTTCCTTTTCAGACTGACTTGACTTGAACTGCATCACCCCACCCCACCCCGCTTAAACGCAGGCACACGCGTCCCTCACACCAGGCTCTTGCCTGTCCTTTTGCCTTGCTGTTCTGTTCAGAAAGTTCAAGTTCTGGATTTTTTTAATATTTGAGAAGCACCAGTTTTTTAGGAATTGAAGAAATTATACATTGTAAAGCTTCCATAGTCATCTGAAAATATCTTTCTAAGTTAGTTTATAAGATAGTTTGAGTATCTTAAATTTGGGGGAAATAGTTTAAAAAATAACTATGGTTAGAGAAGAAGCTGTCAGTGTGAAAAATGGAAACAAATTTGTTACTCCTGTTAATGAAAATACTCATTTTTAAATTTTTCAGCTACCAAGGAAAGCATCTCTCTTCCTTCCTGCTGCCTCAGCCACGAGGCTCGGCTGGCACTTGAGAGTGGGTTTCCGCGGAACTGTCCTAGGACGATTGTAGTGAAGACGTTGTAAACAACAAGTTGATGTGTAATGAAGTGTCTGTGCTTTGACTGATGAGTTTGTTTTTGTTAAATATTAAAAGCATTCCTCTTTATGCCATTTCTCAGATGTAGTGACACCAAAGGAGAAGGGCAAGCTGCTAGCCACCCCAGCAGCAGCCGAAGTGTCTAGAAACGTATCTTCGCCCCATCCTTACCCGTCAGTCGTGAACAAAGGCGGGGTGGGAGCTAGCCCCGGCCCCGATGACAGCACGCTGCGCACACACAAAGGGGTTCCGAAAGTTCTGTCAAGAAAGACTTTGGTAGAGTTTCCTCAGAAAGTTCCATCACCGTTGAAAAAACAGGGTTCTGGTTCAGAAGCTCGTCGGAAGGGCCAGAAAGTGACAGATGATTCATCTTCATCTTCATCTTCATCCAGCTCCTCGGATTCGGAGTCTGACGAGGAGAGTGATGTCTCAGAGGTTGGTCCTCGAGTGGTGAGCAAAGGCAAAGGCGGGTTTCGGAAAGCAGAGGTCTCTCTTGCCTTTGAAAACACAGCCCCCCAAACGGCGACATCAGCAAAAGAGACCACCTGGTCGCAGAAGCCTCACCCAGACTCCACCTATCCAGAGAAGCCCCGTCAGCCAAAGAAGAAAGGGACTGCCGTTAAGCCATCAGAGGATAGAAAAGATGCTAAACCAAAAATCATGGCGCCCAAATCACAAGTACGTGAAGAGTTTTTGAAGCAAGGTATAAAAGAAAAACAATTGCAGAACATATTTAGATCAAATGAAATAGATGAAGAAAGCCGAAAGCCATTTGAAGGTAAAGGAATCTTACCTGACCACACAAAATCAGGATTGTCTGCACAGCCGGCCGGTGGCCCAGCGCCCACCCTGGGAGAGGAGACACATCTGGGAAAGCAAGTGCCAGAGCTCCATGGGAAGGCCACCGCCCCCCAGCGCAGAAAAGAGCACTTGGGGAAGCAGGCAACAGGAGGACACTCGAAGGCTGGAGAAGAGATCTTGGAAGATCAGGTACCAATAAGGGATTTGAAGACAGTTTCTGCTGAGAAGAAAGATGTTTTTGATGAAAAGGCCACAGTGCTAAGCCTTGAGAGTGAGGTCGTGGAAGACCCCGCCATGCCAGTGGAAGACTCCGCCGTGCCAGTGGAAGACCCCGCCATGCCAGTGGAAGACCAGGACGGCACACAGGGTATACCTTGACTTGTGCTTGTGACCTCTTCCGTTCCCTGAGGGGTGGTTAGACTGTAAAGAACTAGTTTACATTTTTCTGCTATTATAAAGTAGTATTCATATCAAATTTTATAATAGAAATAAGGCCTATAACACTGGCTCAGCTAAGCAGAGAGGTATGTCTTAATTCTGGGTAACACATCTTAATATACAAAATGCCTAAGATACTTTAAATTTATTTTAAAATGAACTTGGTGCGGTAGCTAGTGCCTATAATCTCAGCTACTTGGGAGGCTGAGGCAGGAAGATCACTTGAGCCCAGGAATTTGAGGCCAGCCTGTGCAACATGGCAAGACCCCATCTCAAAATATAAAATGAAAGAGTATGCCCTTGGCACTCTTGACTATTTCTTAACCAGTATAATGTTTGAAAACTGGCAGTTTAATGTCTTCACACTCAACTTTTGCAGGTGTCCAAGTGTTCATTTCATGAGCTTGCAGAGCAGCTGAGTGAAAAGGGGGTTCTCCTATTTAACTCGCACAGTGAAGACCAGCGGTTACACTTGGCATGATAGTGTCAGGGGGACCAAACTAGATGATTGCTTCTGCATCCTTATGCACTAAAGCAGTGGGTGTCACACAGAGGCAGCCACGGAGTGCAAAAGACTTTCTTTTCACTAGACATTTCCTTCTCTGATTTACCTGAAAAATACGCATAGCTGCTTTATTCTTCTATAATGAATTCTTTGAAGGGCTTTTAAAGGGAAATAGTGTTATTCCTATTACGTTACCATTTTCTTGGGCACTAAACCTGATAAAATGCAATTTGTTTTAGGTGGGTCACGGCAAACCTGAAAAGCAGGACTTCTTCATTTTAGAATGTGGCTCTTCAAGACTTCCTTAAAATGCATTATTGCTGACAAACCCAGCTCCTTCTGTGTCTGCTGTTCATTCTTTTTAAAGCCGCCTCAGGCCTAATTTGCTTACCTGGTACATTAGTGTTGGTTACATTGTGCTGACAGGATTTATGTGTTTTCCTCCCTTTCCATTTGCTCCCTCTTTCATTAATGTGCAAAGTGCCAGACCTCTCCAGACCTCTCCAGACCGCAAGGTCCGTGTCCCTGCTGCTGCCTTCGCAGTCACCCCGCTCTGTGACAGGGAGGAGTGCCAAAACCAGCAGGACAGAACTCATCGAGAACTGGGGACTTTCAGATTGCCAACCTTTTTGAAAAGAAACTTGCTTCTAATATTTCAGGATATGTTATTTCTCAGATACTCCCTTTGCCCTTCAAAGGCTAAAGAAGACACCCCAGAGCAAAGCCCGCTTTTCGGGCTGTGTCTGTGCAGGGCAGACGGATCTCTCACTGGGTCGTCCCCGCCCCGCGTGCAGCGCTCCTTGCCTTCCAGGTGGACTGGTTTTGGATAAGAGTTTTGTAACCCGCACCTCCCTTCAGTTACCTTCTCCGTGTTAACTATGATAATGCATCCCACTTTGAAGTTGTACCTACACCCATGGAAGACATTCAGCTTGTTGAGAATGAAAAGATGTCAGCTCTTTAAATAAAACATCATTTTTGTTTAACACAACTAAAACAAAAACAGAGCTTTTGATATTAATCGACATAGTGAAAAAAATATATTTTGCATGCAGCATGAGTAGAAGTTGAGACAGCCCTAATGGCCTGATTTCCAGAAATTTCGACGGTAGGAGTCCTAACCCGAATGTTAGCCTGTCGCCTCAGGAAGCTTCGTTTCGCCATCGTGTTGCCTGTCACGCTGCAGGGCAGCAGTGTTTCTTGTGCTTCAACTCCATGCTTGTAGCTTTAAGATTATCAAATGCTTAGGGGTATGGTTTTTAATTATTTTTTCTGTTTAAAGATACAAAGCTAAATTAGTATTTTTAGCCTATGAATCTAAAGTATTCCCACAATTTTTTCAAAAAAGGTTGAAACAACAAAACCTACACATTTCATTTCATTCCCCTTAACTCTGTTGTTATAATAGAATTTATCTAATTGTATTCAGAGACTTAGAATGTTCCCCGAGTTTCTGCTTTTCAAAAATTTTTGTAAATGATTCATTTCTACGTAGACAGATTTCTTATAGAAGTAATTTTTTCCGTGCGTCTTTAAGCGACCTAGAAGTCCCTCCATAATTGTCCTTGGCATTTTCAAACTTTTGAGAAGTCTGAGTCCTACAAGTGCGCAAAGTAAGATGTTAAGACACATTCTAACAACTATGCCATTTCTTAAATTGTTAAGGCTGTACGTTTTAGGATACATTTTCAACCAGTACCTTTATTTTGCTCTTGAAGATACTGTGGCTTTCATGAGCTTTTCTTTTCTGATTAGACAGTTTGCTCTGCATAGATAGGACTGCTGGAGAATGACTGGTAGACACGCGCGTGGGAGCCCAGTCATTCACAAAGCGCCGTCCTCGTGGGCGTTCTCACGGTGTCGTGTTCCCTCCACAGAGCCCGCCCCGGTGGCCGCCGAGCCGTCTGACAACAGCACCTACAAGAACCTGCAGCATCATGACTACACCACGTACACCTTCCTCGACCTGAACCTCGACCTCTCCAGATTCAGGATGCCGCAGCCCTCTTCAGGGCGCGAGTCGCCTCGACACTGAGCGCCCTCAGCCGAAAGATGTATTTATATAGTCTTTGCTGCGTTCTCGCCTGCAAAAATAAAATCCACTCGAGTCCCAAAGCCCAGCTTCCATAATTGGTTTCCCTTTTACACTTTTTGTAGGGAATGGCGAATCAGGAACACTATTGCTGATTGTTTATTCAACATATATTTAGGAATGTCTACCATGTGCGAGGAATTTTTCTTTAATTATAAGGTTATGACTAACTGGGCAAATCCATAAAATTAGAGAATTGTAAGTGCTTTTGAGCAGTGTAATTCTGTGCTGAGCTTTAGTCATTTTAGCATTAAACTGATGAACAGGTAGATATCAATAAGTATAAGAGTGACTTCTAATTTTATAGGCCTAGTTTTTGAATAATTGGAAACAGGAGTTTTATTAGTTTTAACTAATTATCGCATTGCAAAGAAATAGTACTGAATTATAGCATTTTATTGTCAGAAAAGGAACAGAATCATTTTGTTCACCTCTATTAGGTATTTGATGTAAACTCGGGGAATTTTTCAGTGGTGAGATGGGGAAGAGGTGACAGTTTTGTACAATCCAGTGACAGCTTTGCCCCCACATGGCCACGGGCAGACTCTGAATTAATTCAGCTATTCGGGGTTTCTGGGTTGGCCAGTAATCCTCCCTCACTTGCGATAACTTCAGCTTCGCTCACACCTTTGGGGGTGGGGAGCAGTGCAAGGTGTCCAGGCACCGGGCACCGGCGGGGACGAGGCAGCGGTCTGCGCTGGAGAAACTAACACCGTAGGTGAGGTCGTCGCTGCCTGAGAGCTGCAGTGAGGCACTTGCACGCGCTCGTTAGGGGCGACATGTCAGGGCCTGAAGTGGCAGTGTTCTTCTGCGCGTCTGTGACATGTTTCCGTGTTTGCAGTGCTGTCCTCACACTTCTTCCACGGACTCGTTCAGGAGCCCAAACTCGTGGGTTTTATTTCATTCGAATTCCGGTCCTTGGCCTCTAGTCAACTTGCAGCAAACTCAACACAGTGTATTTGTAACTTATGATTCATATTTTTATAGTCCTACATTTCTTAAAATTAGTCCAAGAAAGAATACCAAAATTGGAAACTAGTATCGTGATCATCTGCCTCAGATTTTGTTACCACCCAAGAGACTTAGCAACTCAGCAAGATGATTCTAAGCACATTTTTTGTTATAAAAGTAGTAAAACCACATTACCAAAAAGAAAATAGAAAATATAGTATCTAAAATCGACTATGCTAACCCAGCCATTATTAACATTTTACGTGTTTCCCCAGTGGTGATGGTTTTAGTTAGATGTAGCATTTCATGTATGTGCAGTGTTCTATGCTGTTCAGATTTTTTTATCATTTAATTCCTTCTTAAACCGGATTCTGCGGAACCCCTGTAAAGTGTGTTGTTGTACCGGGGATGCGAAGCCTGGACTGTTGGTGCCACAGAATTGAAGTTCTTTTGATATTAAAATGAGTATGAATATATTTGCATATGTTTTTAAGATGAAGCATGAGGCTTAAATAAAGTTCTTCCATCAGAACTGGTCCCTTGGGGCTAGTCTTTCAGCCTGGGAGCTTGGTTCCAGTCCTCTGCCCACTGAAAGGGCTTAAGTGATAACCGGCACCAGGCGAGATCTCTTTTCTAACCGTCAGTGCTGACGACTTCTTGATACTCCATCTGGTGGCAATGCAGTGGTTACCCACGGAGTCCCCCATGGGGTCTCTGCTAGTTCCCAAGTTCTCTTTTAAAGAGCGCAGCCAGAAACAGCAGCGTGGACATGACTCATTCTGTGTTTTGTTTCCTTCAGATGCATTTCCAGACTGACCCGATGAATCAGTGTGAACACTAGTACTGCTTTCATTGCTGCTAGTTTAATATGCTTGAGTTAAATAATCATTTTACCTCCTTTTATATTTTTCCTGTCACTTGAACCTTGGCACCTTTCTAGACATTTGCTCCCTTACACGTGGCACAAACGCCCTTGAACTGGAGGAGCTCGTGTTTAAATCACACCCAGCCCCTCCTAATTACAGATTCTCCCCGAATGTTCACCGGCAGCTGGCTGGTAACTGACGAACAGCGGATGATCCCGCTCCTCTAATTCTGCTTCCAAGCACGTGCTTTGTGTTTAAATAGGTTATGTTCTCCTGTCAGTCTCTCAACTTGCATTCAAAACCCAGAGAAGTGCTCGCTGGGTTACAGCTCACCACCCAAGGTATCTGTCCATAGCCCTAAGCCTCGCCCATAGGAAACAATCAAAGGTTTGTAAAATGAGTCCAACACACAGAATTTACTACACCCTGCGGGTAAGATGCGTGAGCTCTAAATTATACAAGATTGATTTGTTCTGTTAAAGCAGGGGTGGCAAACTTGCCGAGAGGAGCTGGGTAGTAAATATGTGGCTTTGCAGGCCACAAAATCTCTGTTACAGTCTTTTTTTTTTTTTAATAACCCTTTCAAAATGTAAAAAGTGCTAGCTTACAAAAAGGGGCAGTGAGCAGTGTTTGTGGGACTGTAGTTTGTCAACCCCAGTATTAAAGGGGCCACCATGGGTGATTTTAATTTAATAAAAGGGCTGGCCAGAGGAAAGGTTGAAGTGAGTGGGTGTGTTAGGTGCCCAGCTCCCTCCGTTCCACCGCCTTCTCTCGCTGACTCTCCTCCCCCACCCGTTGCCTTTATTCTAGAAGGGATCTGAAACACTGGGGCACCCAGAATTAACAGCTAAAGCCGTGTTCCTTCTCGAGCAGTTTTCACTCTGGTAATCCTGTAACAGACGTGACTGTAAACGCCTGCTGCATGCTGGGCACTGCCTAGGCCGGGACTTCAGAGACGATGCCGGCAGGAGGCACATGGAAGGCACTGGAAGGCGACGTGCAGGACAAGCGAAGTGGAAGCTGACAGCTGAGCTGCCGGGGAAGAGACGAAGATGGGTATTTATCAGAGAAGCCTTTCCAGAACCTACTGCCTAACCCGGATGTCACCAGGAGCACGATGATCGGTGCAGGGGGCCCTGGAGGATGGTCCTCAGGCGTTTTCGGGAAGCTGTAGTCCGTTGGCGTCGTGGGAGGCCATGGTTTGAGAGCAGACCCAGGCTGAGTAAGTAGCTGGGGCTCCAGCCCTAGGAGAAGAACTAGCTATCATGTTTTACGTAAAAAACAAACTATAATTTGTTCAACACCCCCCCCCCCGCCACCCAAAAAGGTGGGAGGGCGCAGCAGCAGAGATGAAAAAAGAGCAGAAAACGTTCATTGCTGATGCTGGTGATGTGCACATGAGAGTTCACACTTCCGTTCTCTCTTTAAGTGTTTGCAAACTTTTACCATACAAAGAACTTTAATAATGCCGCTAGTAATACGGAGAATGGAATCGGAAAGGAAGAGGCGGGAGGCAGAGAGAGGGATGGGACGCTGCGATTTCCCCCAGGCAAGAAGTGGCACCTTGGCGGGCGCCCAGGTCACTCAGAGCTTCTGACGGTCGCAGCCAAACTGGGGTGTCACTCTGAAAAGCCGATCCGGTTCATAACCTTTCCAAGAGTTTGTGGACACAGCTGTCCCCTCACACCCTTGCCAGCAGGGGGTGGCATCGGTCTCGTATTTGCCAATCTGGTAACTCACCCCACCCTTGTGTGGAAGAGCCTACTTTCTTCAGCCTTAGAGGCATAAAAAGCAAGTTGCTGTGATAATAACTGTGTCCCTGAATATCGTTCAGTATGCTCTTTCAATTACTTGGCGCGATTCTTCCTTCATTTTGAACAAATTTTCCTGTAGTGTATCTCTAAATACATTTTCTTCTGTATTTCTTTTCCATTTGCTTGGACATTTAACCTTTGGTGATCCCATTTTTGTCTATCCTCCATGTATACCACCTTCTAACTGCCTTTATTCAGAGAACTTACCACCTACGCACGCCCTTTGTGGGAGAAAAACTAGACAGTGAAATCCAGCCACCCAATAAACGAACTCACATTAAAAGTCTACTCTAAAAGGACTGGGGCCAACCGTCGAGCCCATCCACACGCAGAATTAAGACTAAACTAGGGAGATTATGATTGCAGGACAGGAAGAAACTGTTATAAACCCTAACAAAGGGAAAACAATACGAACCAAGACTCCGGAGGAGGGACGAGGGCCTGGGGAGGCAGCCGGAGAGAGCTGCTTGGCTGGTCTTCAGAGCAGGTTGGTCAGTACTGTCTGTGGTAGAAGCCTGGAGTGAAAAGCAGACTCTGAGCTCTTAATGGCTCCTACAGTCTGTTCCTTAGTCTTAGCAGGATTTATTAGGAGCCAGTACCTCCTGAAAAAAACATTTATCTGAAGTTTAGCAGTTCCTTCATTTTACTACAATTTCTTCTCTGTTAAATTTAATAATTTAATGTATAATGCTTTTTAAAATTAATTTTCAATTGACAAAAATTGTATATATTTGTCATGTACATGCGGTTTTGAAATATGTACACATTGTGGAATGGCTTAATTGAGCTAATTACCATGTATGACCTCATGCACTTTTTTTTTGTGATGAGAACACTTAAAATCTACTCTCAGCAATTTTCAAAACTGCAACATGTTGTTATTAACCGTGGTCACCATGTTGCACAACAGATCTCTTGCACTCACCCCTCCTGTCTCACCGAAATTCCTTCCCCTTTGACCAACGTCTCCGCAATCCCTCCCCACCCGAGACTCTGGTAACCACCGTCCCACTCTCTCCTTCTACAGTTTAGCTTTTTTAGGTTCCACATGTACGTGAGATCATGGAATACTTGTCTTTCTGTGCCTGGCTTATTTCACTTCGCATAATGTCCTTCACGTTCACTCGTGTTGTCACAAATGACAAGATTGTCTTTTTTAAGGCTTCACGGTATTCCATGGTGTACACAGATCTCCTTTTCCTCACGCATTCACTCGCTGATGGACGTTCAGGTTGGCTCCCTACCTTGGCTGCTGTGAACAGTGCCGCGGAGACCATGGGAGTGCCGGCATCCCTTTGACACACCGATTTCGGTTCCTTGGGATATATACCCAGTAGTGGGACTGCTGGCTCCTACGCTAGTTCTAATTTTAATCTTTTGAGGAACACGCATACTGTTTTCTGCAATGGCTGTACTAATTTACATTCCCACCAACAGCGTACAAGGGTTCCTTCTCTCCACATCCTCACCGCCTCTTACCGTCTTTCATCTTTTTGATAATAGCCATTCTAACAAGTGTCAGGGAATCACGAATTGTGGTTTTAATTTGCATTTCTCTGATGGTGAGTGATGTTGAAAATATCTTCACGTATCTGTTGGCCATTTGTATGTTTTCTTTTGAGACATGTATATTCAGGCCCTTTGTCAATTTTTAAATCAGGTTATTTGTTTTCTTGTTATTGACTACTTGGAGTTCTTTAAATAGTGTAGATATTAACCCTTTATCAGCTGTATGATTTTTACAAATATTTTCTCCCAATCCATGGGTTGTCTCTTTACTATGTTATTTAATTGTTTCCTTTGCTGTACGGAAGCTGTTTAGTTTGAAGCAATCCCATTTGTTTATTTTTGCTTCTGTTGCCTGTGCTTTTGGGGTCATATTCAAAAAATCATTGTCCAGAGTCCAGACCAATGTCACGGAACTTTTCCTCTAGTTGTGTGATACTTTTCAGATCTTATATTTACATCCTTAATCCATTTTGAGTTGATTTTTATACAGAGGGAGACAATAAGCATCTAGTTTCATTTGTCTGCACTGTTTATTATATTAAAAAGACTGTTCTTCCCCCATTGTGTGTTCTTGGCACCTTTGTCAAAACTACATTGACCATAAATGTGTGGATTTATTTCTGGGCACTATTTAGTAGTATATTCAAAATATACTACAAAGCTCTGGTAACCAAAACAGCATGGTACTGGCATAAAAAGACACACAGACCAATGAAACAGAATAGAGACCCCAGAAATAATGCTTTTGATTTTTAAAAAGTGTTGAATGAGTTCCTTAATGCATGAGAGCAGATGCTTGTACAGAAAACACTGTGCAGGGCTTTAAAAATATTAATGTCCAATCTCATTAAAAACCTAATGTTTTCTTAAAGATTTAAGTTTATAAATCTTACAAAACTATTTATAATTATAGTCAAATTTTAATAAACAGTTTAAACTTAAAAGTAAGGTTTTATTGAATGTGCATTTCTTAATGAGATGGATTAGAACTTTTTTCTCAATTAGTTTGTATATCCATAAATAAATATTGCTTAGGGCTATAATAAGTTCAATGAAAATTATAGAATTTGGGGAGCTCTCTTTAATAAAAATAATACAGAATTATGAATTGAAAATTAGGTATGAAAGTAAATAGTATCTAAATGAGAAAAAATAGCTTACAAATTTTAAAAGCTGATAGATACCATAAACATGACAAAATCCTTAAAAATAACATTTTTTTGTGTCAACTGTCTGACATGCCTCTATATGTTTCAGGCAGTTGATAAAAATAACTTTTGGCTACAGACTTTTTGATTGCTTCTTCACATGACAATTTCATCAAACTATTTCACTGGAATATAAAGATAATTTAGTTTTTCCTCCTGCACAGTTGATCAAAACTTGTTTTTTGATATTTTGGATACATAAAAAATGTGACTTCATACACATGTCCTCGCTTCAAACACAGGAATTCTGATAAATTTCACTTCACGCGACTTCCATCAAACTAGAAAAAGTAAAGCACACATTTAATTGTACATGCTGCACTTACGGACGTTCCTGACAGGAGAGAAATTCCATTTGCCTGAATATGGACGAGAACAAAATCCTCTGCATAGAATTTTCATGACTGAAAGACTTTTCCACCAACTAGCTTCTGGCTCTGTGCGTTTCAAAATTTCCTTCTCCTTTCCCCTCCCTACCCCTGCTAACAAGCACTGGAGGACGTGGTCACATCACGTTCATGTTCACGTCACAATACACCCTCCGATACCACCTTCACGTCGGCGCTGGGTGGGTCGCTCGTGGGAAGCGGAAGTACCCCGACGCCATTCCCACCCCAGACAGCTCTCACGGCTGAGCCGTACCGGGAAGTCATGTGAACCCATGAAGATAGCCCGTGAGCCCACGCTAAGTGTACCCCTGCTGTGGTCTGAATGTTTATGTCCTCCCAAATTCATACGTTGAAATCCTAATTCCCAAGGTGGTGGTGTTAGGAGGAGGTGGGGTCTTCGGGAGGTGATTAGGTCATGAAGATCCATAAGAGGCCCCAGAGAGCTGCCTTGCCCCTTCTGCCAAGTGAGGACATGGTGACAAGGACCGTTCTTTGCTGTGATAAAAACTTGAAATCACTCTCCTCCTCTGGAGAATGTTACATCACACGTTGTCCAAGCCCACGTGGGAACTACCGACTCCAACGTACATAAAGACCTAAAAGTCCAGACCTAAGAGTCGGAGACTCTCCACGAGCTTGGGCGGCGGGTGGCAGGCTGCACTCTCTTGGCCTTTGTGCCGCTCTGGAAGCCTGGCCAACACCGGCACTGCCCTCTAACGATCAGGGACCTTACGTGTCCTTGAGGGTCTGTGCTGTGTTGGTCACGCCAATCTAAGAACCTCTCGAATAAAGGTACACCTCAAACTTTAGTTAGACTTTACCTTCCACAGCGGCCTGCTCCCATCCTGAGAACTGGTCTTTAATAATTGTGGAGCTCACTCACTCACTAGTATCTAACGTACCTCATCTGTCGAGTGTGTTCCGTGTACGGTTGTCCTCGTTACTCTCCCTCTCCGTAAGGATTGTAAACAAAGCGAAAAAATTCTCTTTGCATGGTTAAACCGTGTGATTTTTGAAGTCATACTGCGATCATCTTTTTTTTTTTTTTGAGACAGAGTCTCGCTTTGTTTCCCAGGCTGGAATGCAGTGATGCGATCATAGCTCACAGCAACCTCAAACTCCTGGGCTCAAGTGATCCTCCTGCCTCAGCCTCTCAATTAGCTGAGACTATAGGCACGCGCCACCACGTCCAGATAATTTTTCTATTTTTAGTAGAGATGGGGATCTCACTATGTTCCTCAGGCTGCTCTTGAGCTCCTAACTTCAAGTGGTCCTGCCACCTCAGCCTCTCAAGGTGCTGGGATTACAGGTGTGAGCCACCATGCCGGCCCATCTCCTTATTTTAACCATACAAAACAACCAGGAAACAGACCTCACCAGCCACCAAATCCACCAGCACCTTGATCTCGAACTCCCCAGCCTCCAGAACTACGAGAAACAATTATTTCTGTTGTTTATGTGCCACCCAGCTTACGGTACTTTGTTACAGCATGTCGAACAGACCAAAACACTCCAACTGAACTTCCCCTCCGCCGGGTCCCGGTGTGCCCACCACCACCCCAGCCGCAGACAGAGGGCAGCGTGCCTGAGGCGGGTGGAGCGGGAAGATCCACACCAAGAGTCTGTGGTTCAAACAGCTCACCTTTGCAGATTTGACAACAGCACGTGACGGTGTGGGGCCACTGCTGGGCCCTGCCCCTGCCCCAGCAGCGACATGGGAAACCCACCTCTGAGCCCCACACGTGTGCGTCGAATGCCATGTTGACATTAAGAGCCACAGCACTTCCCCGTCAAGTTCGTCTAGATCGGCCTGTACGTGGTAGGGAAGAATGACAGCAGGGAAGGCGGCCCCCAGGAAGGAGACGAGTGTGCATTTACAGCGTTCAAGTATCTTCTGGCACAAATCAGTGCCTGTGTTCTTCCCATGAACCTGAAGGAAACACAAAGCACTCGTTATCTCTGTTTCTTTGACTTGAGAATATCACATTGGTCCATCGGAAATAAACACACACTCTTCCTCTGTCTCCTTGAAGTCAGCAATATGTGCAGCTGAGACCCGCTGAGAGATCACGCCCAAGCGCGTCCTCGCGGGAGAGACGCAGCGACATCCCTCGGCTGGCGTCCCAGGTGTGCGTTTTGCAAACATCGACTACTCAAGTTCTGCAGTAGACAGCCAGGAGAGGTCTCGGATTTGCCACAAGCTGCTCCTGGGATGAACCGAGTCTCCTTTCAGCACTCCTCACTTTATCTCAGCTTTGGGGTCCTAGGACTCTTCCTCGTTCTCTCTTAGGAGGTGGAGGAGGCGCGATTATGGTCGCCACCGTCCTCACTCCCGCCTTCTCCCTGCGACACGCACATCCAAACACCCAGCGTCTCAACCCAGGCCAAAAGAGCCCGTCTCCCACCACATTGTGTTGTTAGCAGATATAGATGTGTATATAAGACCAGAGATTCCCAACGCAAAGCGATGTTAAATGTTCGAGGTGATGGATATGCTAATTACCCTGGTTTGACCATGACACGTTGTGTATGTGTATCAAAATATCACAGTGTACCCCATAAATATGTACAATTATTATGTATCTATTGAAAATAATAATACAAGAAAACAAAAGACCAGGGAAGACGTAGCCATGCGACATCCATCACGTCGCAGTGCCTTGATGAAAGGAGGCCTCGCCCGGTGTTTTACGTTGTGTCTCTGCTTGGTGACCGAGGGATGTTTGCGTCCCTGGGACGATGCCCCCAGAGTGAGCTTGCAGATGGGGGAGCGAGCCTGTCACCTGTAAAGGGGGCACAGGGTGCTGGCGACGGAGGGGGTGGGTGAGCAGCCAGCAACCCAGGGCTTCTCGGGAAGGCCCGCTGTCGGGAAGAGCACCCCGGACAGGGAAGGGGGGCTGCAAACTCATCCCTCCGAACCACCCAGGCTGGCCCCGCGAGGTCTCTGTGTAGGCCCCCCTTTGGAGACTGCTGCTCTGCAGCGCATTAAAAATACCTTCCACGTGGACAGGGCTTTACCACTCGCAGAGCAGGTGTTAACCTAAGCGGTGTCGGGGACAAAATGGGAAAACGGGGCAGACCTCCAGCCAGGGTGCGGCCATGGAAATGGGCGTCCCGAGAGGTGGGCTGTTTGGCTCCAATTAAGAAGCAAGTCTTTGTACCAGAAGAGGTTGAAAATGTCTCTTCTGTTGTCCTGCTGAGTCCTCAGCCGCGCAGGGAAGACAGCAGGCAGGACAGATCTGGGGAGAAGCAGAGCCAGCGACAGCTGTTCCCAGTCCAACGACCCAAACGGGGCAACCGGCATCTTGCAGACCTGGGAA
Organism: Propithecus coquereli; assembly: GCF_000956105.1. NCBI lineage: Eukaryota > Metazoa > Chordata > Mammalia > Primates > Indriidae > Propithecus > Propithecus coquereli. The sequence continues at coordinate 820,806 of NW_012152441.1, forward strand.
GAAAGCGGCCGGCAGGAGGGAAGCTTCTTCGCACTTTCCCAGTTAGCTGGCTCCCCGGGGCAAGAGCCTCCTAGGATCCCAAGGGCCACAGAGCACCTTTGTGGGCTGGTCCCCTCTGTCCCGGGATGGGACCAGCGCTGCAGGGGGTGAGGTCCTACTGCTCCGCGTGGGCACCGCTAGTCTTTTTTTTTCTTCCCTCTTTCAAGCACCAGCTTTGAAATCTTACGAAACCCAAACAGATGGGAGCCCAGGTAAACAAGCATGTCTTGATGCTTTTAGTTCATCAGAACCCTTGCCAAGGGTTTTATTTTTAAATGCAGAGCTTAAAATATATTATCCTCAGCTCTGAGCCGAGCAGAGGAAGGCAAAGTAAAACACTGTCTTCTGCAGGACACGCGGCGACGAGGGGGAAGGTGCGTCACAGAAAGGCCGTTCCAGTGCGGCGCAGCTCCACGCCACCGAACGCTGCCTTCCAGAGGCAATTTTTAAACTATGGAGTTTACGGAAAAAAGAAAGAAAGAAAGGGGGATGGGCCTTCCTGCAAACTGACCTAAGCCCTGGGGACCTGCAAGTTCCTCCCCGAGACACCTATGAGGACAGGGGAGGGGCAGGCGGAGGGGCCCCTGCAGGACCCACTTACGTCTGCCTGCCGAGCCCTGTGGCCTGCGGGGACTTAGAGCCGCCCTCGTCTGTCTTGAGACCTTTGGTTTCTACCCTTCCTCCTTTTCACCGGGTCCTTTCAAAGATCCTGACTGTACCACCAGATACGGAGTTGCAAACTGACGTCATCTGCGTGCAGGGGACAGACATCCTGAGAGAGCTTATGGCGCTCGGAATATTTTTAAGGTTTATTTTTCAGCATCCTTCCATGTTCGCTGTACACGTTTCGTTTCTAAAACATATAATTCTCTTTCCATATTTGTTACACTGTTGGGGTTTCCACTTCTCTTTTCTCCACTCAGTGTATGTTACGTTTATTGTTTTTATTATTAAAGATTTGACAACGAGAGAAAATTTTATGTAGTGTGACTGGATAGTCAAAGTTTTGGATTTTGAATTTATCGTTGGAGTTAGAGTGTCGTTAGAGGAAAATATAACAAAAAGAGACAGTGCAATCGCAGCAGTATTAGTTAATACATAATGTACAAGGCTGTGTCACGGAGAGTTTTTATCATCATAGAATTTTCAAATGACGCGCGGACGTGTGGCCCTTGCAGCTGCTCCTCCTCCCTTGCCGACGGCGTTAGGCTCTGACTCAGAGAGGAATTCTGGCCGTGTCCACAGTTCTTGTGACAGTCCCAGCGAGGAAACCATTCACTGTCGCAGGGCAACGATGGCTGGGAGGGCGGCTGGTGAAGGAGGAAAACCGGGCCCTGGGCACGTCAAGAGGGATGTATCGGCCTCAGAATTGTCACCATCGAGTTACTTGAATCTTCTGTTTATGAGGTCTGTTTCTTCCGGGGCAAGTCCGAGGGGCCTGTGAACAAAAGGTGGGGAACAGACCTGCGACTGGGAGAGCGAGTGCCCCCGCCAGGCTTCCCAGGTGCCCGCGCCTGCTCGCGCAGAACGCGGCGTTTGAGGTTCCCTGTGCAGCCTTGTGACGCCCCTTGATCATCCTGGCCCCCAGTGGGGCTCAAGCTGGACTCAGCGCGGGAAGCACCCCAGGGTGCTGGCTGCAATGCCGACTTCTGATTTAGAAGGCCCGGGGTGGGGGCTTTCAAATACAAGTAAGGAGACTGACGGTATTCAGGAGGCTGCAATAGGCAGAAGCCCCAGGCCGGAAAATCCAGGTCTTGGCCAGGTGGTTGCTCCTTAGCCTTGTACAGGGCAGACCGGACGAGTCACAGGTAGGGCATGTCCAGTGGTGGTCTGTTTTGCAATCCAGGGAGGGCTCAGCATGTTTGTGTCTCGCTGGTCCTGCAACAGGGGGAATGGCTAGGAAAAAATGGCAAAAATATTCTCTGTCTCTAAAGCCGCATCCCTGCCTCAGGCTGGTGGCTGGGAGGGGCAGCGTGAGGTGTTCGTTATTTGTGCAAGAGGAGATGGCACAGCCCATCCTGGTAAAGGGAGATCCTGGGCGGTCACAAGAGTGTCTTCGGCAGAGACGGGGGCCATCAGAATTGTCGACTGTAATTGCCTGAAGCTGAGAACCCATCCTTTAAAAGCTCTGTAATTCTGCGAATGTTTGGGAAAATTTGGGTTTTTGAGACGAGAAGGTCTGCCATTTTTCCTCCTTTGCTGGCAAAGTAAACTCCCTTTCCTTCCTCCTCCAACCGCTTGTCCTCGTTCTTCGGCCTCGTGGACAAGTGCCGAGTTTTCGGAAATAGTCTCACTAACCGTTCATGGGACAAAGACCGGGAAGGGGGGGGGACCGGCTCCGGCCCTGTCGCGGTAAACACGGGCGCCTTCCAGGAGTCTTAGGAGCGGACCGAGTGCGGACGGTGAGCCTTGTCTGAGCCAGGCGGGGAAGGCGGGGGCTGGACGGAGGGGCGCCTCGCCAGGTGGCTGTTTCCCGGGAGCCCAGACCTAGGTGAGCCACTCACAGGCAGTGCCAAGAATCTGCACTTTGGGCGACTCAGGACAGGCGGACCTGGGCCACACTGCGAGACACTCCACTTAGCACAGCAGGCACTGCCCGGGGTACCTGGGGACACTACTGCACCTCGTGGTCAATGCTTGCAGGTTATGATCACCTGAGCAGCGAGGCAGGGCTTGGGTGAGGCCGGGACATCCAGGAGTCACCCGGCTTCCCTCCAGCGTTGTTTCTGCTCACAATGGGGATTTGTAAACTTTGGGGCCCTAGGGCCTACGTGTTCCCCATGTTGATGGCACACAGAGCGTCCCCAGCAGGGATGGCCTGCCGGGCGGGGCAGTCGGGGGAGCCGCAGCCTCTGCCTCCTCTCCTAGGCGACCTTCATGGACCCCGCCCCCTTTCTCAGGACATCTCTGTGACAACTGTTAGTGCTGGGCAGGTGACTGCTGTTCGCGAAGGGCCCCAGGCCGCCACCTCCCCCCATCCCGGCGAGTCCCTCAGGGTCCAGTGGGATACCGCGTGCACACAGACCCCGCGACCTGAGGACACTTCAGCAGCACACTGAGCCCGAGCTGCGGCTAAGGGGTGCGGCAGTGTCCCTGGGGCTAGCGGGAGCTGGGAGCCCACCAACTGAAGGCCACGGAGCAGCTACCAGAACCCCGCGTGGCAGGGGGTGGGGGTGCGTGACATGGCGGAGGGACCCTGCGCTGGGGGGAGGCCAGCACAAACCCCTGACCTCACTCCTCCAAGCCTCTGACTTCTGGCAGGTGACTCCCAGGGGCCCAGCCCCACTGGGAGGGAGCCCAGGGAAGAGCCGTGTGTGTGGTCCCTGAGGGCACAGAGCAGGGGGACACTGAAGACACTGAGGGCCCCAGCATCAGCTTCCCTGTGGGGACCAGGCCGGCCTGTGCCCTGCCCCTCAAAACGCATGGGAACACCCAGGAGGACCCCTCTCCAGGGGGAGCACCTCTCCAGGGGGAACCCCTCTGGCAGGGGGTTGCCTCAGGGGATGCTGCAGGTATTTCTGTTTATTGGCTACTCTATTTCTTTCTTTCTTTTTCTTTCTTTCTCTCTCTCTCTCTTTCCTTCTTTCTTTCTTTCTTTTTGTTGTTGTTGTTGTTGTTTTGAGACAGAGTCTTACTCTGTTGACCAGGCCAGAGTGCAGTGGCATCATCACAGCTCACTGCAACCTCCAACTCCTGGGCTCAAGCCATCCTCCCTCCTCAGCCCCCTAGAGTGCTAGGATTACAGGCATGAGCCACTGCACCCGGCCAGTTTTTATTTATTTTCTTTGTTAAAATAAGTTTAGCCTAAAGCTGTCTCCTTGCATATTTTAAGTTCGACCTAAAGGATTCCATGTGCATCATGAACTATCCCCTAGACCGCATGTGTAAACAGACTGTGACCTACTCTTGTAACAGGTAGCCAGGTCTCAGCCAAGCACAGGCGGCCACCTGCTCAGACCCCCAGCTGCCATCCGTGCCGCTGGTTCTGAACCTCACCTCCACTTTCTGTCCGTCACTTTCCTTCCATCCGTAGACGTCACCGAGCCCGCGGCGGCCCTGCAGTCCTCTGACCCTGCCCTGGGTCGGGGCTGCCCCACTCGAATCACTCTCCGCGCAGTTACGCTCTGAGTGTGGATTGTCTGAAGTTGTCTTTTAACAGCTTCTGCAGTTGAACCTCGGACAATGTGTGTTGTTCGATAAAATCTAACACAACTGTTTCAAAACATAAGCCAATAAAAGTGCTACCCCAGGGAGACACAGCAGAGCCGCCGCATCCCCCCCACCCCCGGCTCAGGGAGAGCCTCCCCACGACCCCCTGAAAGGGTGGTCTGGGACCGAATGGCCTGGGGGCCAAGAAGAAAGGACTTAGGACCCTGGACACTGCGGTGGGACCTGGGGTGGCTACAGGACCCAGGGTGACCAGGTAACTATGGAATGTGGTCATGTCGGGCTGGTGTCTATTCTCAGTTCCTGGTGTGCTCTTGGCCAGAGAATGACCAGACACAGGTAGCGGACCCTGCACGAAACAAAGTTGATTGAGGAAGAGCAGGACGGTTTATGGAGAAAAAGCAAGGTACGTTCACCACAGACAAGGAACAGGCCCCCTGTCATAACGAGAGGCCCTGGCTACGGTCTGGGGTCCCGTTTCACACTGTCGGGATTGGGCCCTCCCTGGGGTTCAGATGTCACCATGGAACCACTTTGCTGGACAGTAAATGACTTGCTAATTAGCCTTAGGTTACTCTGGGTCACTTTCCAGACCCTTTGTGCCTGGGCTGCCTGGCCCCGGCTGGGGAGTCGCCTGCGTTCGCTTGCCCATTGGCCGGGCTTCCTCCTTCCCCAGGTGTGGCAACTGCTCGAGGCAGCACTAGGTGGAGTGGCTGCTTTTTGTCCCTAGGAAAGCTGGGCTTGCCTCCCTGTCTACCTGACAGTGAGCTTCCACTGGGAAGCTCACCTGCGAGCTGTCATGTTTCTCGGGGGCTCGTCTGTAGGATGAAGGATGGGTCGCAGGCCACCTCCTGAGGGTGGGCGATCAGCCTGATACCTTGTAGCACAGAGTTCCAACCCTCCAAAACACGGCTGTTCCTTCCCACAGGACGGGCCCCATCCTGAACCGAGGGTCCACCGTGAGTCACCTCGTGGGCATCAACTCAGGAGTGGCCAAGGTGCCCCACGGACACTGAGACATTCCCATCACTTGCAAAGTTGGAGGACTTGGACGCTCCCTCCCAGGAATCTGGACAAAGACCAGCCAAGCTCTTTGTCACAAGACAGCTTCCCAGGGGCGCTGCAGGGGACAAAAGACAGCCCCCAAATCAGCCTTCCCTCCTCAGGGCCCCTGGCAGTCACACTCCTGCAGGAGCTCCCGCGGTGGCCAGCGCCGAGACTGCTCCGGAGGAGCCGGGCAGGTGAGGCAGCCAAGCGCGTTCTCACAGGCGATCCCGCTGCAAACGGAGCAGCAACAACCGAAAGTATGTTTAGAGTTGCAGCTGATCCGACGATCACGCATTCGTTCCTTATGACTCCTTCTGTTTGGAGTTTAAATAACATTCTTATGAGTAAATGTAATTTTGGGATTTAGCTTCCTATTTATTCTTTAAAAGGACTCTGGTTTTGAGTTTCGGGAAGTGAGCTCTTAATTTAAGTACTTATGGACTGAAACAAGTGAATTTTTCTAGTTAATCCGTTTGAGTATCATTGCCACAACTGGGCTTTTGCAGTAAGTGACAGGTGGACAGGTGTAGCCGAGTCACTGTGTCCGTGCACACGTCTAAGCAAGGTGCTCGGTGGGACAGCCTGGTGCGGCGCGGGGAGCGCGGCGTTAGCGGGAGGGGAGCCCGCTCTTGGTATTTAACTTCTCCACAGACTGTATGATTTTGGATGAAATCCTTAACTTTTCAGTGCCTCGACTTTCCCGTAAAACGTTGTGAATAATACTTGCCCCTACTGCAGTAAAAGAACATGACGTCTGGGATTTGCTTTAAAATACTTAAGGGGAAAAAAGATGGGAAATACATGAACTCGGATCAGCACTGCGTTAATAATCTCACAGCTGAACGCTGGCCGTGCAGAGCTCATTCTACTCTTCCGTCTTCATGTACGTGGAAATTTCCAAAATAAAAAGTAAAAGGAAGGCCGGGCGCGGTGGCTCACGCCTGTAATCCTAGCTCTCTGGGAGGCCGAGGCGGGCAGATTGTTTGAGCTCAGGAGTTCGAGACCAGCCTGAGCAAGAGCGAGACCCCGTCTCTAGTAAAATTAGAAAGAAATTAATCGGACAACTAAAAACATATAGAAAAAATTAGCCGGGCATGGTGGCGCATGCCTGTAGTCCCAGCTACTCGGGAGGCTGAGGCAGGAGGATCGCTTGAGCCCAGGAGTTTGAGGTTGCTGTGAGCTAGGATGACGCCACGGCACTCTAGCCCAGGCAACACAGTGAGACTCTGTCTCAAAAAAAAAAAAAAAAAAAAAAAAAAAAAAAAGTAAAAGAAAATAAGCACCTGGCCCCGCCCAACACACAAGAACACTGTGACTTCAAGCGCTGTCCTCAGGGCACCTTTGCTCCTTGGAGAAGGATGCCGCACACACACGAGACCGAGTCGTTGCGCTGTGGCCCTAACATCATTGCTTCACACTGAGGTACTGTTGACAAGGAGACAGAAAATAGATTAGAACCCATGGGAAGCATGGCGGTGAGAGACGCAGCTAAAACTCTCGCAGCATGAGATGCTAATTGGAGGGTTTCATCTCAGCGTGAAGAATGGGAAGCCCATCTGGGCAAACTGGTGGTGCAGGAAATAAATCCACAATATATCCAAAGTATGTTGCCCCGTAGCTGGCAGTTTACTTCCGGAGTTCCACCTGTGTAACATTTCCAGTCTCGTAAATGATAACGAATATATTTTTATTTGTAAATCACTGGTTCCTAGAGACAGCTGAGCACATGGCATAAAAACAAGCTCCTGAAAAAGCTGGTTAATTTCCACCACCCCAACTCATGTCAACATATTATGGTTTGTTGAGTTTAGGGAATTAGTGAGATAATGTGAGAACTCAATAAATCTAGGAAACTGTGCTATCACAACACAAACTCCATATTGTGAAAAGTGCAGTGTGGGTTATAGGATAGAGCATTTAAGTACATTTTGTAATGGTGTGCATGTTATTAAAAATCAGTAACAGCCAGGCACCGTGGTGTGTGTCTGCAGTAGCTAGGAGTTCGAGATCAGCCTGGGCAACATAGTGAGACTCCGTCTCAAAAAAAAAAAATTAGTAACACAAACCTTGTCTCTACTTGGAAAGATAGGTATTTGTTTTGTTTTGTTTGTTTTGTTTTTGTGTTCTCTCATTCAGTCGAAGAAAGATGTATATTTGAAAATAAATTGTCGTTTTTTTTTAATCTGCTGATCTTTCTATTATGTAATGGTATAAAGAAAATTATCTAAATGCTAGTACTAAATCTATGGCAAAACACTCAGGAAAAGAATGTCTTGTTAATGTAAAAAACCCAGACTCTGTAAAATAATTTAAAGTGGTTTATTCTGAGCCTAATACGTGTGACCATTGGGCCCAGGGGGCCACAAATCCAAGAAGCCTTGAGCAGGAGGTCCCAAGGCTGCTTGGTCACGTTTGGTTTCATACATTTGGGGAGACAGGACTTGCAGGTGAAATCATAAATCAGTACATGGAAGGTATAATTGGTTTGGCTGAAAAGGTGGGTCACCTCGAAGGCTTGGGTGGGACTTACAGGTTATAAGTGGGTTCAGAGATTTTCCATTTGGAATTGGTTAAAGAAATAAAGCTTTGTCTAAAGGCTTGGAACCTGAAGCAAAGAATGCTTCAAGATAAGGAAGTGTGTCAGTCAGGGAGCAAGCTGCAACATACTGACTCCAAGTGTTTTGTAAGCAAATTGGTGGCCTGCAGGTAGGGCTTAACCTTTGCCTGGCAGGGACTTGGGTTCTGTTATTGCACAAATGCTCTGTTTTTTCAGTCTCAGGGTCTCTGTTCTAACAGTAATGCTGGTCAGTTGTTCTGTCTGAACTCCGAAAGGGAGGGTACAACAGGCACGCGAGGTGCGTCGGGCCTCCCTCCCCTTCAAGGCCAGGAACTCAGTTTTGAGGTTTTTCTGAGATCCCCGTGGCCAAGAGGGAATCCGCCCAGTCGGTGGGTGGCTTAGGACTTTATTTTCGTTTGCAGCCACATCATCCTGTCAGCACTGTTCCCTCCCAGACCTGGATGCATCTGGTCTGCACTCACGAACAACCCCCTCAAGGCCTCCAGGACTCCCGGCTGTCTCAAGAGAGCATAACCATGAAGAATTACTTTGAGAGCCAGCAGACTTAGGAGAAGCTCTAAAAACAGAGTGTAAGGCACCTTTTTGTCAGGGAAATTTACATTTATAAAGGAAGTCTCCATTTGTAAGGGTGTTTCCCTCTCTATGTCAGAAAGAGGAGGATGGCTACACAGGTGGTGGGACAGGTGGCTCACGCCTTCCATCCCAGCACTCTGGGAGGCCACGGCGGGAGGATCACGTGAGGCCAGGAGTTCTAGACACACCTGGGCAACACGGCGAGACACTGTCTCTACAAAAAAAATTAGCTGGGCATGTTACTGAAAGCTCAGCACTTGTCCGCGAGGCCACATCAGAAGAACAAGGACAAGTGGTTTGAGGAGAAGGAAAGGGAAGTTTATTAATTTGCCGGCAAATGAGGAGACTGTCAGACTCTTGTCTCAAAGTACCGTTTTCCTATCTACCAGCAGAAGTATAGAGCTTTCAAACGGGGGTTTTCAGCTGCAGGTGACTGCTGTTTACCTACAGTTTACCTACGGTTGATGGTCCTGATCCGTCTCATCTCTGGCGAGGACAGTTCCACTGAGCCATCTCCTGTGGTACAAAGAGTGTAAGAGCACATTCCCCTCCCCCTTCGATTACTGGCCTCAGGCAGCAAAGGAGGTTTTAATTCCCCAAAAGAGTCGGGGAGGTTTTAAAGAGACAGCCTGTAAAACATTTTGTTTCCCTTTTTCGGGCCATCCCCTCTGTTACAGCCATGGTAGCACGTTTCTGTGGTCCCAGTTACTCCGGAGACTGAGGCAGGAGGATCACTTGAGCCTGGGAGTTCCAGGCTATGATCATGAGTTATGATCATGCCACTGCACTGAATCCTGGCAATAGGGGAAGACCCCATCTCTACAAAAAAATAAAAAAATAAAGGCCAGGCATGGTGGCTCACACCTGTAACCCCAGCACTCTGGGAGGACAAGGCAGGAGGATCGCTTGAGGTCAACGGTTCAAGACCTGCCTGAGCAACAGCGAGACTTCATCTCTATCAAAAATTTAAAAATTGTGTTAGGTACATAGCGAGGGATTCCAGGTCTCCTAGGGATGAAAGTGGGTCATGCAATTCACCCCACCCAATGGGCTTTCAGAGAGGCTCATGAGAGATCCGCATGCGCAGTAAGACTCAGGTCATGCAGCTCCCAGCTGTCCAATCAAAGTGGTTCCATGGTGACCTCTGAGCCACGAGGGAGGTCCCAATCCGGGCACTATAAAACAAGACGCAGACCGTAACCAAGGCCCTTTTCTTTGCGCCCTTCCTTTTGCTCTCCTTTTGCTGCGACCGGGGATCCAGTCATCATCCATGGCACACATATCTCGCCCTGTGAACCTGTATCTTGCTCTTGCCCTATAATCCTATCTTTCTCCCCTCAGTAAACCTCATTTTCACGCTTGTCTTTGGTGTGTCTGGTCATTCTTCAGCCATGAGCGCACTAAGAGCCGACATTTTCACACTGAAACCTGACAATTAGCCGGGCATGGTGGCACACGCCTGTAGTCCCAGCTACTTGGGAGGCTGAGACGGGAGGATCGCTTGAGCCCAGGATTTGAGGTTGCTGTGAGCTGTGATGACACCGCTGTACTATAGCCTGGGTGGAGAGTGAGACCCTGTCTCTAAAAATAATTAAATACATAAACAAATAAATAAATCACAAGACATACTGTGCTTAGCCAGCCTAACACTTGCTCACCGCACTTGCCTCCTGTGGGTCACCGTCCCATAACCTGCCTCCCCACACCCTTCCTCCTTTGTTTTAGCTGAAGATGGTATTTAAGCCCAAATTCCACATCTTTAAGTTTACTCATTCCTGACTTTCTCCCTTGTATACACGACAGATACATGTTAATAAACTTCTGTTTGTTTTTCCCTTGTCCATCTGTCTTTTGTAACTGGGGCCCCAGTGAAGGAAAAGATTTTTCCTCCCTACACTGTTAAGTGTGAAGAGAAGTGACCAGGATGGGGCCCAGAACCTGGGCCGGTCTTGAGCCTGCCCAACACTTTTTTCCCATGTAAAAGGACCTGGAGAAGCTCCTTCCAGCTCCAGAATGCCGGGAGTGCATTCCGTTTCCTGTTAACAATTCTATTCTTTAATCTTTCCACTGATCCTGACTGATATTCGCACATACACAAAAGTGCATTTATTTGTAGCTGTGTGATCTATGTGGAAGCAGCGATGGTTTCCCAGGCGAGAGAGCAGTGGCATCAGCCTCGCTCACTGCAGCCTCAAACTCCTGGGCTCAAGCGATCCTCCTGCCTCAGCCTCCCAAGTAGCTGGGACTACAGGCAAGCACCACAGTGCCTGGTTAATTTTCTATTTTTAGTAGAGACAGGTCTTGCTCCTGCTCAGGCTGGTCTCAAACTCCCGAGCTCAAGTGACCCTCCCTCCTCAGCCTCCCAGAGTGCTGGGATTATAGGCGTGAGCCACCACACCCAGCCCGCTTCATTCTTTTTTATCCTCGTTGAAAGTATGTTGCAGATACAGAAACTATGTTCTCAGATATCTCAAGGGATGGTAAACATTCATTTCAGCGCCATTGGGAAAACAGCCAGGAATGGGGGGGTTAAGAAGAAAAAGAAGAATTTTTCCAGACTGATGCTCCTTTATGTGCTAACTGTGGTGAGGACACAGGAGGGCGGTGTGCCAGCCCCGCCTCCCCGTGCCTTTGGGCGTTCAGCTTCAGCCTCCCCAGCTGGCCCTCAGGGAGATGGGCGGCGGCCAGGCTGCTGTGCTCCCTCCCACCCCTCCCCCTCCTCTCCATCCAGGCTGCTGTGCTCCCTCCCACCCCTCCCCCTCCTCTCCATCCGCTCCACTCCTTCTCAGCCAGGCTGTCCGGGGCCAGAGCCCCTCCAGGTGAGAGTGTCCAAGAGCCTGGGGGCCTGTGCAGGCAGGAGGGCAACCTGCACAAGTGGCCCTGCTGCGGGCACATACGGCTAACCGTCGCAGGGGCCAGAGCTCTGGAAATATCCTGTCCCATTGCAGCTAAGACCACATGCAGCGCCCACAGGAGCACGCGGTGCTTCAGTCTTGCATATTGAGCGACCATTCACCCATCTGAGCACACCCGGCTCAGGGCGAGTCCACTGTCTATCAGGGACCCCAGGCCTTGTTGGGCTTTGTCCCTCCACTCTCCCCTGGGCTTTCCTCTCTTCCATTGCTGTTGGGTTGTCGGTTATCACTTGTAGACTGTTCATTGACCTCGTCATCTTCGAGAATTGGCTTTTATGGCATGGTACACTCGAGTAATCTGGAGAATGACTGAAGCACATATGAACTTATAATATTGGAGCAGTTCTGCCACGTGGCGTGTGAGAACTTGGAGGAGCGTGTGAGCATTCGAGTCCCCTGAAGACAAAAGCCGGTAAGTGTGCCTTTAACATCTAGCACCCAGCCTGGGACCCGGCGCCTCAACGGCCCTCAATTTCAAATGCATAAGCAGGTGAACGACATACAGGAGGAAAAGAGAACTCCGAAAAGAGCTCCTGCTGAATAACTAATTAGAAACCAGTTCAAAGAACTTTGTTCTTCCGTGTAACATTGAAGTCTAAGCAGCCAGTCTCAAGAGGGGTTCACGGGCCCTGAGGTTCCCCAGGACCTGTTCAGGGAGGCTGCATGGCCAAAACTGTTTTTACAATAATGTTAAGACGTCACTCGCCTCTTCCCTGGTGACACGGACAATGATGGCACAAAAGGAACGGTGGGTACAGTGGTGGGAGCCCCAGCGCGGACCCAGGCAGCGGTGAAAAACTACTCGTTGACACCATGCTCAGCCTCGCCACACACTCGCTGTAAAAAACTGACAGCCGCACTAAGATGGTCCTTGAGGAAACAGTAGAATTTGTTAATGTATTCATTTTATGAAATGAAATGCTCAACTTTTCAATATCCCGCGCGGGGAAACGGGACACACACAGAGGCTCTTCCCCTGCGGAAAAGTCTGCCTGGAGCAAAGGCGCTTGCTCCACTGTTGGAGACGTGAGCTCGGCACGCTGCTAGTTTTTCATGGAGCGCCATTTGTAATTGAAGGAACGACTGACCAACACACTTTTGGTTCTTTAACACTTGGGTATTAGGTAGACATTTTCTTAAAAACAAGCAAAGCAAGCTTGGCACTTCAAGGAAGCCAGTGGACAGTATTTGCTATCAATGATAAAATTTGAACTCTTAAGCAAAAATTAGAATTCTGGAAAACTTGGATCTGTCACTGTGAGCTTGACCACTTCCCAATGCTTAATGACTTTTCTGATGAAGCAATTGGTGATATTAACAACTGTGATTTTTGATATTGTCTAGTGAAATGGGTCAACATTTGGAAGATCTGCATAATTCAGTGAATTAATATTTTCCAAGTGGCGATGTTGCAAAATCACATGCGGGTAATAGACCCATTCCAAGTGCCAGAAAGACCAATGGCTTTTACCCTAACCGAGCATGAAAAGTTCATTGATGTAGTGTTGGAGTCCGCATTACAACAGACCTTTCAGAAACATCTACATGTTGAGTTTTGGCAGAGTATCAAATTATCTGAAAAGGCTACAAAAATGCTCCTCTGTTTTCTAACTACAAATCTTCCCGTATGTCAAATTTTCTTCAAATACATCAATCAAAACAATAGATCAGAGGCTGAATGCAGAAGCAGCTAGAAGAATCCAGCTATCTTCTATTAAAAAGATCTGCACCAGGTGCAGTGGCTCGTGCCTGTAATCCCAGCTACTCAGGAGGCTGAGGCAGGAGGATGGCTTGAGCCCAGGAGTTCAAGATTAGCCTAGGCAATATAGCAAGACCCCCAACTCTAAAAAAAAAAATTTGCAAAAATGTAAAACAATGCTACTCTTTTTACTGGTAATTTTTGCTTTGGAATATTTTTCATAAGTTACTTATATATCATAAGGTAACATGGAATAGATTTCTTCTTATTTATTTATTTATTTATTTATTTTTGAGACAGAGTTTCACTGTGTCGCCCGGGCTAGAGTGCCATGGCGTCAGCCTAGCTCACAACAACCTCAAACTCCTGGGCTCAAGCGATCCTACTGCCTCAGCCTCCCAAGTAGCTGGGACTACAGGCATGCGCCACCGTGCCCGGCTAATTTCTTCTATATATCTTTAGTTGTCCAGCTAATTTCTTTCTAATTTTAGTAGAGACGGGGTCTCGCTCTTGCTCAGGGCTGGTCTTGAACTCCTGAGGTCAAACGATCCGCCCGCCTTGGCCTCCCAGAGTGCTAGGATTACAGGTGTGAGCCACCGCACCCGACTGGTTTGTTATTATTAATATAATTCTAAATAAATTAACAAAAAACCTTTTAAAACAATTTCTCACTTTCAATTTCTAATGCCATATGCTTTCATGAGCATGGCTTTGGGCCCTTGTGTTGGCATCACAGTCTCTGGCCAGGGTGGTATAAGCAGAACTCATACAACAGCTCTGGAAACTTTAGGTCTAACCTTCCCAATTCCTTGTATTTAGGAAATGTCTTATTATAAACTTCTTGAGTATTTCAGGAGGTCGATCGGGGAAAGAGAGAGCGAGCTAAAGAAACTGGGGACCAAAGGGATCTAGGACTCGTTGACACCACCTCACACCCATTGGGATGGCTGCTATCAAAAGCCCCAGAAAATAACAAGTGTTGGCAGGCATGCGGAGAAATCAGAGCCCGCATGCACTCTGCCGGGAACGCAAGATGGTGCAGCTGCTGTGGCAAACAGTCTGGAAGTTCCTCAAAAAATTAAACAAAACTACCACATGATCCAGCAGTCCCACTTCAGGATATATACCCTCCACGGCTGAAAGCAGGGTCTCAGAGATATTTGCACACCCGTGTTCATATCAGGCTTATTCACAATAGCAAAAACGTGGAAGCAACACGAGTGTCCATTGGTCGGTTACGGGGTAAAACGTGGTCCACACAGCCATATAATGGAAAATTGCTCAGCCTTAAAAAGGAAGGAAATCCTGCCGCAGGCCACCACGGGGGTGAACCTTGAGGACATCACACTAAGCAAAATGAGCCTTTGAGAAATGTATAAAATGCATCACTCTTCACAGCAAACGACAAATAGAAGCTCGACTCTGCTTATTGTTCCATTTCTTGGACCAGAAAGCAGGGCACAGCCAGGCTGGCAGCTCCAGGCAGAGGGGGTTTTGTCTATCCAACCTCCTGCCCCCTGTGCAGGGCAGCAGGAGGTAGAACCAAGGCTGCTCAGACCCACAAAGGCCTTTGTGGTTATTTTTGAAGCTTCAGTGGCAGAAAGGGTTTTACAAAAATGATATCCAGACAACCAGCCTTGACTATTAATCTAATTTAGAAACTGGCCCATCTTAAAGGAAATTGAATGAGCAGTTAATTTTAGAAAGTTGCTTTTGAGACAGCAGGTGGCCACCCTGCTGCTCACAGCCTGGACAGGCTGCTCTGGTCTGGTCCAAGAGGTGCACCCCTGCTTTCCTCAGGGCAGTGTGGGTGTCTCGGGCCAGCTTCAGGAGCCTGCCGTCTAACTAAGGTTTGGACAGCCACCGTGTGACCCTGTGGCTAGGACCAGGCAGATACAGAGGATGCAGAGAAGCTTCTTCCTGTCAGCGTGGCTGTTCTGGGGCGGGTGGCTGGGACAAAGGATTTTCACCTGGATAGTTTCTAAAGCCTTGTGCAGTCAGGGGAAAGCCAGGAACCAGGAAAGCCAGACCCCCGTGGACTCTGTATTGCTGGTTATAATTCCAGGTAAACACACCTTTCCAGCAGGTAAGCACAGGAGACCAGGGCCCCCTCCACAGCCCCCTCCCCAAAGCGGACCCTTAGTAACACTTTACTGATGAGTAGATTTTAAGTTAGAGAGATGCCCAGTACAAGCTGCACCAGTCCGGTGCCAGCATTGGAGCCCACTGCTTGGAGAGCCCTTGGCATGGATAGTTGTGGACGGATGATGACAGTCATGGCATGGACGCCAGGACCATGAGGCTCTATCGACAGGAGGGGACACCACGAGAATCTTTACTCAGCAAGGACCTGAGGCCGTTCGATGCTGTGCCTAGAGCTCAGACCCGAGACAGCCCCCCTCGCAGAACCCCCGACAATTCTGCCTGGCCAGCTGTGTTTCCAGGTGGGGATGTCCGCGACCAATAGACACAGGTTTCCAGATGGTGTCGGCTGAATTTGTATAAGCGGGGAAAAAACCCAACACAAAACCCTTCTGTGACCTCAGACGTGTAGATTTTCCCCACACGCCAGTTCTCCGGCAGGCACCCACCAGGAGTCCTATAATCTAACTCAGTTCCGACACTGGCTACCCAGAGGCAGCGTCCCATCCCACAGGTCCAGGGCTCAGCCCCACAGAGCTGGGATGGCAGCTCTAGGAAACTAACACGGGACGTGCTGCCCCACTGCAGGCGCCAGCCCCGAGTCCTGGTTGTGACCCGTGATTCTGACTGATTCGCTATAAATCGCAAGTTCCCACGACCCCCTCTCCCCCGCTCAGGTTTGCTCATTTGCTAGAACGGCTCACAGAACTAGGGAAACACTTCGCTTACTCATACCCATTTGTCATAAAGGGTACAACCCGGGAACGCCGGAGGGGAGACACGCCAGCAGGCCATGGGAGGGCACCCCACCCTCCACAGGTCCCGCTACCTGGAAGCTCCAAACCCCTAGTTTAGGGGTTTCCATGGAGACTTCATCACCTAGGGATGGATGTTAACCGGCCCCTGTCTCCTTCCTGGCGAACGTGGAGGCAAAGCTGAGAGTACAAAGCTTCCAATCCTGGCGTGTGTGCTCTTTCAGGAGAGGGGCTCCATCCTGGAGCCCAGCAAGGGCCCCTTCTGGAAGGACAGGCGCTCCTATCACCCCAGAAGTCCCCAGGGGTTAGAGCTCTGTGTCAGGGACTGGGGTCATAGGCTGAATATGAGAACAAAACAGGCTCCTAGCACGCGTGTTGCTCAGGAGATTGCAAAGGTCTTAGAAGTTCTGCGCCACAGAACAATATACATCACAACATCACAACTGTGTCCCCTGCAAACTCATTGGTTGATGTCCCAACCCCCATTACCTCAGACCCTGACCTTATTTGGAGAAAGGGGCTTTATTTATCAAGTTAAAACGAGATCATTAGGGTGGGCCTCGCCCAACCCGACTGTCGTCCTTAAAGGGGAAATTTGGACACAGACACACACACACACACACACACACACACACACACACACACACACACACGGAGAACGCCCTGTGAGCATGCAGGGACGCCGGGGGTTGCCAGCAAACCACCAGAGGCTACACCGAGCCCAGGACAGACTTTCACAGACTCCAGAGGAACCGATCCGCCAACACCTGCCTCTCAGACTTCGGGCCTCTAGAACTGAGAGGCAGTAAGTCTCTGTTGCTTAAGCCACTCGGTCTGTGGCACTTTGTCAAGGCACCTCTAGGGAACTAAGACAGCGGGTGTAAGGAGCTTGGGATAAGCAAGAAAATCAGTGGGACACTGCCTTCTTCACAGCTCACCTCCTGGTTAGGCGATTGCGGCTCGTCACTGCCTTGGAGCTATTTTGCCATCTAAGTTGCAGAGGATGGGTGAGGGTTCTAGTGATTTTTGTCTATGGACATGCAAACGAATTCTGTGAGCTGGAGGCACAACCCCACGTGCCCCGACCCTCCGGCCCAAGAGCCAGGTCTGCACAGTTTGCATCTGCGAGCTCATCCCAATACTGCTGCTCCGTAAGCGCGTCTGCGCTTCCCGTTCTCCTTCGGCCGGTCTGCTTGTGACATCTTACCAGTCCCTCCCGAGTTAGTGAGTTCAGTGAGACACCTGCCACATGTTCGTTGCAGATCTGTATGAGAGTCGTGACTTTTTTCTTTCTTTGGCCAAAATTACTTTTTAACATTGGTAGGCGTGGGGGTAAAGGGAACCTTCCCCTTTGCCCAGAAGGTTCGCTGAAAGGTCGACTCACAGTAAGGCAGATTAATAAGAGAGAGATTTATTTGCCCTGCACTTGGGGAGAATCACAGAAAGATGACTCAGTGGCTCAGTGGGGGCCCGAAGTTTATGTGCCCTCATTTTAGAGGCAGAGGTAGAGGAGGAATATGGGTAATTCTGGTTAGGGGCAGTAAGTGGTTACTAGAGAGGGTGAATAGATACTTGGGAGAAGGAATTGGATGGGGGGAAATAGACTGACTTGTAAATGGTTCTCTTTGGAAATTAAATTAATCTGAGACAGGCGTTACTTTTTTTGTTTGTTTGTTTTGAGACAGAGTCTGGCTCTGTTCCCCAGACTAGAGTGCCATGGCATCAGCCTAGCTCACAGCAACCTCAAACTCCTGGCTCAAGCAATCCTCCTGCCTCAGCCTCCCGAGTAGCTGGGACTATAGGCATGAGCCACCATGCCCGGCTAATTTTTTCTATATATATATATATATATATGTATATATACACACACACACATATATATATATATATATTTTTAGTTGTCCAGATCATTTCTTTCTATTTTTTTTTTTCCAGTAGAGACGGGGGTCTTGCTCTTGTTCAGACTGGTCTCGAACTCCTGACCTTGAGCGATCGACCAGCCTCGGCCTCCCAGAGTGCTAGGATTATAGGCGTGAGCCACCGCACCCGGCCAGGCGTTATGTTTAAAATGATCTGGGCCAGGTGTGGCTGCGCATTCTTGATCTTCTTTCCTGCAGTAGTAGAGATAACAGGGAGGGGAAGGGAAGCCAGTTGTTCTTTCTGATGAGTTTGGTTTTTTACAGAGAAAGAGGGAAAGCCCCTTCCAAGGCCTGTTGACCTCTAAGGGCCTTGAATTCAAAATAGTCTTTCCATCAAAGAGGAGTATTTTGGGGTGAAATTCCTGGGCACCTTCATAAGCTTTGTCTCTGGCTGTGGCTGCCTGCCACCTCTTGCCGGGATCTTGGAGGGGGAAGCATAGCTGGTGGGGACAGCAACCCCACTTGGTCTCTTTAGGGGCGTCACTGTGGCGTTGCTTTCCTGAGCGAGCCTGAGGCTGGGGACGGAGGAGACGTGTCCTCACTGCAGCCAAGGTGCTTCCTCCGTTCTCAGATCAGGCCTGCCGAGCACAGGTGCTTTCCCTACGAGAGCTCGTTCCTCCTCTGTGCAATTCCCTGAGCGATGTACTATCTATCGTCCCCCTGCGCAGGGAGGGAATCGGCCCCCCGGGGGAGATGACCTTGTTTAAACTCACACGGTGAGTGGCAAAGCCAGGCTTCACATGTAGGAGCACAAGCCAGGGGCTCTTCTAACTGCACCACAACCTCCTCTCTTACACAGGAAAAGAAAGCACACGTGGGCAGGCTCCAACGTGGTCCCCAGCGACCCTCTCTTCCTGGTCCTCATATCCTCTCCTCGAGTGTGGGCAGAGCCCGTGACTGGCTTCTGGCCAACAGCATGTGGCAAAGGGGATAGGAGATCATAACTTCCATCTTCCCAGCAGACTGTCTTCCTTCTCGGCTTTAACGAAATGAGCTGCATGTTGTGGGGCCTCCTACGGAGAGGTCCCCATTGCCAGAAACTGGAAGTGACCTCTAGCCGACAGCCAGCAAGGCACTGGGGCCCTCAGATCATCTGCTCACGAGGAACTGAAGTCTGTCAACACCCGTGTGAGCTTGAAAACAGATCCTTCCCCAATCGAGCCTTCAAATAAGACCCCCACCCTTGCAGACACATGGACTGCAGTTTCAGGAGAGTTCCAGAAGCAAGAACCTGCTCAGCCATGCCCAGACTCCTGATTCACAGGAACTAGGATCATAAATAGGTGTTTTTTTAAGCCATGAAGTTTGGGATAATTTCTCATGCAGCAATAGATAACTTAGAAATACTAATTCAGGCATTCAACAAATATTTATTTGCCAGGTACTAGTTCAGGTGCTTGGCATACATCAGTAAACAAAAACAAAATAGAGTAAAATTCTTGCTCTCGTGGAGTGTAAATTCTAGTGTTCATGGGGTTGGGGTGGGAGATGAAGTATGTGTTGTATGGCAGACATAAGAAATAAGTTATATGGTGTCTTCGTTCGGGCTGCTGTAACAGAATAGTGCAGACCGGGTGGCTTAAACAACAGCCATTTATTTCTCACAGTTCCGGAGGCTGGATCTGAGATCAGAGTGCCGGCAGGCTCACGTTCTTGATGAGGGCCCTCCTTCAAGCGCACAGGTGGTGGCCTCCTCTCTGTGTCTTCACACAGCAGGGAGAGAAAGCTCTGGTCCCTTCTTCCCCTTATAAGGACACTAATTGTTGAAACTGCAAGGGAGTTTCGGCCTAGGTCCAGGTGCTCATCACACAAAAATCCAATTATTGAGACAAGGAGGATTGCCAAGGAAGAAAGGAATTTTTAATATGACAAACATCTTGCCAGGAGAATGGGAGAAGCCGCGTCAAATCCATCTCTCCGACTAAGGGAGGTCATGGGCTTTTTCAGGAGGGGCCACGTGCCATGGGGCAGGTCACGGTGCGACGGACAAGGGTCAAGGCATGGGGCAGGCCATACCGGATGGTGATTCTCATCTGCACCACGCCCCGTCCAGGGTGTACCGCGCTGCTGTGGGTGCCGCGAGCCCTATACGCCGACGGCAGGCTCTGCCAGGCAGGGTCCACGTCCTGCTTTCCTCTCGTATTCCCACCAGCCTGAGCCGGGCCAGGCACACAGCGCTGCTTGTCAGTCTGGCTGCACTTGGCAAAGACTTCTGTCTTTCCTGTGACTGCCCTCGACCTCCTCATCCCAGCCACTTCTTTTCCGGATGGGACGGTCTCCAGGCCATGCTCGTCACTGGCCTCCTCTATTTCATCTTCCGGACTCATGTACTCCGTCGTTGTGAGTAGAAAAAACACAAACCGCTCACACACCACAACGATCAGCGCAGACCTCCGTGACCAAATGTGTGTTGTGCGTTGGGTCTCTCCCCCCACCAGGCAAACGATCAATTCTGCAGTGGACACAGCTGGGTGTCCTCCAATTCGATTCTGACACTGTCTATCTGGAGACAGCAGCGGAGCCCACTGGTTCAGGGCTCAGTCCCCAAGGTTGCCCCACTCCAGACACCAGTCTCAAGTCCAGGCCTCTGGAACTTCTCACTGACTGGCCTCAAGTTGGGGTTCCCATGACCCTCTCTTTCGATTTCAGTAATTTGCTGGAGTGGCTCACAGAACTCAGGGAAGCACGCTTACTGGTTTATTATAAAGGATATTACAAAGGATACAGATGAAAAACTGCACGGGGGGAGGTATGGGAGAATGGGCTCAGAGCTTCTACGCCCTCCCTGGGCGCCCCACCCTCCAGGAACCTGCATGTGTTCAGCTATCCGGAAGCTCTCTGAACCTTGTTCTTTTGCAGTTTTATAGAGGCTGCATTAAAGTAGGCATTGTCAATGGAAAAGAACCCAACTCCGTAAAATATTTTAAAGAGGTTTATTCTGAGCCAAATATGTGTGCCCATGGCTTGAGAGCCACACTCAAGAAGGCATGAGCAAGTGGTCCTGCCGTAGGTAGGTTACAGTTTGGTTTTATACATTTTAGGGAGACAGGAATTACACATAAAATCATAAATCAATACTTGGAAGGCATACATTGGTTTAGTTCCCAAAGGCAGGACATCTCAAAGCAGAGGGGGCTCATAGGGTATATAGGTGGGTTTAAAGATTTGTAGTTGGTTATAGAAATGAAGCTTTGTCTAAAGGCTTGGAATGCTGTTTTTTTTTTTTTTGAGACAGAGTCTCACTATGTTGCCCTGCCTAGAGTGAGTGCCGTGGCGTCAGCCTAGCTCACAGTAACCTCAAACTCCTGGGCTCAAGCGATCCTACTGCTTCAGCCTCCCGAGTAGCTGGGACTACAGGCATGCACCACCATGCCTGGCTAATTT
>NW_012152441.1:844413-845825 GCF_000956105.1 Propithecus coquereli
GTGAGGGCGGGGCTGTGGGGGCGGGGCCGGCGTGCGGGCGGGAGAGGGCCGCGCGGGCGGAGGCGCGAAGATGGCGGCCTCCGACCCCGGCCCCGCGGGCCTTGGCGTCAGGGGACGCGCGGGCGCGGCGGGCCCGGGAGCGAGCGGGGGGCCCCGGCGCGCGCCGACTCGCGGGACCCCGGGTGCTCCGACTGGCCGTGCTCCGGCGCCCCGCCGCGGGCTCGCGGTCTAGTTCTCCCAGAGTTCGCGGCGCGGTGGTACTTATCAGACGACAGGTGATAGGAAGTGTTTGGCGGGGCTGGATGGATTTGCACATGCCTTTCGAGGAAATCCTATCACTTAAGACAAATGAAGGAAAAGTGAGTCTGCTTTATTTCGTCCCAGGGGCTCTCCGAGTGCCTCGTTCGCGTGGCGGCTCTGCCAGCTGGTGGCGGGGCCCTGCGGAGGTGGGGGCAGGAGTCGCAGACCCGCCTGGGCTGGACGGGGCCGTCCCTACCCCAGAAGTGCCTTAGCTAAATTGGGTGGCGGAGTTACAGCAATTCAGGACGTGTTTGACATATGTAAGGGGGTTCTAACTAGTTTGCTTAAGAGTTAGCCTTTTATGAAAGGAAGTGGTTTTTCCTTAGGAAGTGATTCCTTTCCACTTTAAGGGTGAAAGAAGCCCCCAGCTTTGGTAGGGTATAATTTCATGATTTTTCTTGGCATGTTGAAAAGGGGTCTTTAAATATCAAAAGGAGTAATTACAGTTATGGGTGATTTTGGAACCTAGTCATAATACATTGATTTGGAAGATGGCAGACTGACTCAAATTTGCCTTTCATCACTTTCACCTTAATGAGATTGGAGAGTAATATGTGAATCCTCTTGCTGCAATACAGGCATGTCTCAGATACTGCGAGATGGGTTCCAGACCACTGCAGTAGAGCAAATATATTGACTGAGATGAATTTTTTGGCTTCCCAGTGCATAGAAAAGTTGTATTTGCACTATACTGTAGCCTGTTAAGTATGCAGTAGCATTATGTCTAAAAACATGTACATACCTTAATTAGAAAATAGGGCTTAAGCTAATGATGGACCTGCATGGTGGCTCCAGCCTATAATCTCAGCACTTTGGGAGGCCAAGGCAGGAGGATCGCTTGAGCCCAGGAGTTTGAGACCTGCCTGAGCAACATAGTGAGATCCGATCTCTACAAAAAATAGAAAAAATTAGCCAGGTGTGGTGGCTTGCACCTGTAGTTCCAGCTTCTGCGGAGGCTGAGGCAGGAGGATCACTTGAGCCCAGGAGTTTGAGGTTGTGGTGAGCTATAACCCCACTGTTCTTTAGCTTAGCCAGGGCAATAGAGGGAGACTGTCTCAAACAACAACATGCTAATGCTCATCTGAGCCTTTTTTTTTTTTTTTTTTTTTTTT
>NW_012152441.1:845875-847864 GCF_000956105.1 Propithecus coquereli
CATGATTGATTAAACCATTGGCTGTTGGTGATCAACTTAACCTTCAGGCCTTGTCCCCTCTCCAGAGGTTGGGGGTGGCGCTGAAAGTCCCAACCCTCTAGTCCTGCCTTGATGTTTCCTCTGACCAGGCCCCATCCTGAAGCTGCCAGCCACCAATCATTAACATACAAAAGACATCACTTAGGCTATTCTAAGGATTTTAGGTGTTGTATGTCAGGACATGGGGGTCAAAGACCAAAATTTCCCAGTATCACAAACAAAAGCCAGCACACCGGGCTAATTTTTAAATCTGTTGTAGAGATGGGGATCTCACTGTGTTGCCCAGGCTGGTCTGGAACTCCAGGCCTCCAATGATCCTCCTCTGATCTCTGCCTCCCAAAGTGCTGGGATTACAGGCGTGAGCCATCATATCGGGCCAATGTCTTGAAATCCTTAATACTGTAAATTTTGAACAAGGGACCTTGAATCTCCACCTTGTGCTTGGCCCTGCAAATTATGCAGGGGTCTTGATTACCGAGCTTTTTGTGTCCCCTTGACTTTTCTGCCTGAAACTTGTGTCTCACTGGCCTCCCTCTAGGGACCCTGCTATAGGCCTTCTTCCTGAAAAAGTAGGCTCTGAAGCGCCACATTCACTTTGCTACGGCCCATGGTGTTTGTGGAGCCCTGGACATAGGGGGATGTCCTCCCCACCTGTTCTGACTGGACCTACCCCGGGCACCCTCCAGCAGTTTCCGTCCTGGGCCTGCGTTTCTTCCTGGGGGAGCATGACGGCCCGCAGAGATGCCCTTCTTCACGTTGTGCGTGGACTCAATGCACTGGCTGCACTCGGTGGGCCACTGCGCAAATGAATGTTTCTGCAACAGCGAACGGCCCCTACGATCAGGGACCTGTTGCTCTCTCCCTAGTCGCGCCAGGGACTGGAGGGTGCAGAGACAGATGCTCTAGGTCTGTCTTTCAAAGCTTGGCTAGAATGCAGCCCACCTTGGTCTTCGTGCCCCTGAGGGAGGCCACTTGACCTGGAGCTGGGCCCGCTGGGGTCACCTGGGCCGGAAGGTGTGCTCCAGGGGGGCCAGACGCCGAGGGAAGCACGCCTGTCCGCCAAGCGGACCGCCAGTAAGGGACGCCTGGCGCCTGGGATCAGCCGGGTCCTGGGCAGAGGACTAAGGTGCCCTGCGTACCCACCGCCCGGGCTGGGGCGCACGTGCGCATCCACCCAGGCTCCTGCTCCGCGCCCGCCTGTGCTTCAGAGCTCAGGAGGAGGCGGCGAGGCTGCCTCGGGCCTGCACCCAAAAGGATGCGCGACTGGGGATTCGGATGGTACGGCCCGCCCTCCCCGCCTGAGCGCAGCTGATGGTTTCGTCCGACTCGGCAAACCTCTCCGCGGCCGCAGAGCGCAAAGGGGCGTAGCGACGCCTTGGCCCCGCCCCCTACTGCATAGTCATGAGGCAGAAAGCTCGGCCTTCGGGGAGGCACAGGTCCTTCCCCTGCCGGGGCGCGGCCGGCTGGAGGCGGGGCCTGGCTCCTGGCGCGAGGCGGGGGCGGGGGCGTGGCCGGCCCCCGCCCGGCCCCCGGCCTCGCTCTCCGCCCCCTGAGCGCAGGCCCCACCCCACGCCCGCCGCCGCGCAGGGAGGGGCGGGGCCCGGCCTCGCCAGGCCCCACCCCCCGCCTGAATATTGATGCGGAGCGCGTCGGCGTCGCCCTCCTCCCATTGAGCGAGGCTGTGTCGCGTGGCCCGGCGTCGGCGTGACGGTTGGACGCGGGCGCGGCACTGCGGGTCCCGATTGCTGCAGCCGCTTGTCAGTGTGATGAAGATTGGCACCCAGGTAAGCTGTCACTCAACCGGTCCGCCGCCGCCGCCGCCGCTCTCGCGGCCGCCGTCCCTATCAATCACACCGGCCCGCGGCCGCCGCCGCCGCTGCCGCCCGGGCTGGCGGCGCCCCGAGGCCCGCACTTGACCCGCCGCCTGGGGCAGGGGGCGGGGAGGGGCGC
>NW_012152441.1:852014-854092 GCF_000956105.1 Propithecus coquereli
CTTGTTTCAAAGATTAACGTTCTGTGCTTAATGATTTAAGCGTCAGCAGGTTATGTGGTTAATGATACTGGGTATGACCATATTTTGTTGGGATTCCTGAATATATATTTACCTTTCTGTGACAGTGTATTGTAACTTTAGCAAAGTAGTGCTTGTGTGTAGTAGAAATAGAAAAGTACTCGGTATGAGAAGTAACATTTTATTTGCAACTTTGTTGCAAATTATTAAACTATTTGAAACTGAAGCTGCTAAAGTGATGCAAAGTATAGACTCCGGGGGCCTGGAGGCCTCCTAACAATGTGTTAAAATTGATCAAGAAGAGAACCAGTTATATGGAATACAGTTATCTAAATTTTGTATTGAACCAAACTGGTGAGAGAGTCCCATTTATTAGCTCACTAAGTAACCAGGTCCAGCAGTGGCTCTGGTAATTCTTTTGTTAATAGTGTTAAGATTTCTGTAACGGCTCAGCGCTTTGTAAAAATACCTGTCACTGGTCCTGCTGAAACTCCAGGCTTCACGATGGAAAGACTGCTGAAGTTCAGCTAGAAGTTATTGCACATAAAGATCTGACCTATTTTTCTCATTCAGGTTCACAGATACCAAGTTCAGAACTTCTTCACTAGATGTTGATTAACTCTCAGCCCCTCCGTTAGTAGGAATGTGTATGTGTCATGATTTTCCTTCCTCAACTGATGGCAGTGGTGACAAGGAAATAATGACAGCGCAGATGGAGAACTCCAAGCCTAGCAGTGTGGGGTCATCGTGGGGTGAGGGACGTAGCCACATGGGGAGTCCTGCTTGCCCCAGTTGTTACGGCTCCAAATGGATGAATGGCAGTTGTGTCTGGTGTATGCTGTTTAAGAAGACCCGGGAAGTGGAACGACCGTGTGGGGAAAGTTCAGTCTGGACATTGTTGGAATCAACATGTCAGGGCCGGGGGCACTTGGTGGAAAGAGCCAAGAGGCCCACAGAGGCTGGGCATGAGGCTGTGACCCTGCTGGGTCCTGCTGGCGGGGCCCCTGTCCCGGCCTGCCGTCTGCCCTCGGTGGACAGTAGCCCTTTGCTTCCGTTTGTCAGACCCTGCAGGTTTAGTTGTGGTTTCTGGAAAATTCACACAGAAGGCAGTGTGATATTACAGCAGATGTGTTGTCTGACTTGTGATTTAAAACTCCAGATGCTCTGAAGCTCTGGGGTTCTGAGGACATGCCTCAGGGAAGGGGACAGAGCAGCTTCTTAATTCTACCTAAGATTTCTTTGGGAAGAGGGCCTACTGTCTACCAGGTTGAGAGACTGAGGGTCTGTGAGTTAGTAAAAATTTTAGATTCATTTTATTGTCTTGGGTCTTTATGTAAAATGATACGGTACTGTCATCCCGACAGGTCAGGTGACCAGGCCCTGCCTTCCCTCTCAGGGTGAGCTGCTCAGTGTGGGCTGCTAGGCTCCTGTCTGAGGGAGATTATTGCTGCTCAGGGGGATCCCATCACCCAAAAGGCCTTGTTACTTGGGCACCTCCACCTCCACCAGCAGAGTAAGCCATTGGACAGTAGCTTTACTCTGCGAGGCTGCACAGGGTAATTGGAAATGCTGATTTTACTGTTTGCCACCTGGCCTGATGTGGGAATACCTGGCTGTTTTAGCCAGGTTCTCAGGATGGCAGGGAGCAGGCTGACTTCAAGTATGAGGGTTTGGGATCTCACAGGAATAAAGAAAACAGGGATCTAGTGGGATCCCTGGGACCACCATATTGCTGGACCTGTGGACAGTGGAACCACACTTTGGGCTCTGGCAGGATCCCGCTGCCCACTAGGAATCTTGACTTTCCCCACTACGTGAGACTGGTGCTTTCCACTGTCTGCTCCTTCCTGTGTCCTGTCTTCCCGACAGCTTGGTGCCCACCCTGCTCTCCCTGTCCTGCCCACTTCATTTTTCCCAGTACCCACCTCTGAAAGAGAGTGACTGAGCTCTCTTTCCCTGCACATCACCTACCAGGCACTGACCCTGGGGCTGGGGGCTGCCCGGCTGCCTGGTCCCGGCTGTGGTGCCTGGACAGGGGTGGGCTTCTGCCATCTGCACAA
>NW_012152441.1:854142-855485 GCF_000956105.1 Propithecus coquereli
TTTTTGCTGTTCTGGGACCTTGCCTCAATGTTGATGGTGAGGTGGTGTTTGCTGAAGGTTGAGGTCGCTGTGACAATTTCTTAAAATAATTCAACAATGAAGTTTGCTGTATCCATTGACTTCCCTTCATGAAAAATTTCTCTGTAGCATGAGATGTAGTTTGATAGCATTTTACCCACAGTAGGACTTCCTTGAAAATTGAAGTCAGTCCTCGCAAACTGCTGCTGCTTTATCATCTAAGTTTATGTAATAGTCTAGATCCTTTATTATTCAACAGTCTTCACCAGGAGTAGATTCCAATTCAAGAAACCACTTGTTTTTTGTTTTGATTTTTGAGACAGGGTCTCACTCTGTCACCCCGGCTAGAGTACAGCAGTTTCATCATAGCTTGCAGCAAGCTCAAAGTCCTGGGCTCAAGCTATCCTCCTGCCTCAGCCTCCCTGGTAGCTAAGATTACGGGCACATGCCACCATGCTCAGCTAATTTTTCTTTTTTTTGTAAAGACAGGATCTCATTCTTGCTGAGGCTGGTCTTGATCCTCCCCGCCTTGGCCTCCCAGAATGCTCTGGTTATAGGGGTGAGCCGCTGTGCTCAGCCAAGAAACCACTTGTTTTGCTCATCCATAAAAAGCAACTCCTCATTTGTTATTTCCATCACATCTGCATTTACTTCCTTCACTGAAGTCTTCAACCCCTCAAAATCATCTATGAGTGTTGGAATCAACTTCTCCCAAACTCCTGTTAGTGTTGACATTTTGGCCTCTTCCACGAATCACAAATGTGGCTCACGCCTGTAATCGTAGCACTCAGGGAGGCTGAGGTGGGAGGATCGCATGAGGTCGGGATTTGGAGACCAGCCTGAGCAAGAGTGAGACCCCGTCTCTACTAGAAATCGAAAAAAAATTAGCCAGGCTTGGTGGCACACGCCTGTAGTCTCAGCTCTTTGGGAGGCTGAGGCAGGAGGATCACTTGAGCCCAGGAGTTTCAGGTTGCTGTGAGCTAGGCTGACGCCACTGCACTCTAGCCTGGGTGACAGTGTGGGACTCCATCTCAAAAAAAAAAAAAAAAAATTTGGCATCTAGAATGGTGAATCCCTTTCAGAAGGTTTTCGATTTACTGTGCCCAGAACTATGAGAGGAATCACTGGCTATGGCAGCCGTAGCCTTGTGGAATGAATTTCTTAAATAACAAGACTTGAAAGTTGAAATTACTCCTTGATCATTGGCTACAAAATGGAGGTTTGTCAGGAGGCATGAAAACAACATTCATCTTTTTGTACATCTCCATCAGATCTCTTGGGTGACCAGGTGCGTTTTCAATGAGCAGTAATATTTTGAAATGAAT
>NW_012152441.1:863299-866497 GCF_000956105.1 Propithecus coquereli
TTGAACTTTAAATGGCATCTCCCCAAACCTTGTTTGAAAAATAAAGTGATTTCTTGACAAATGTTTTCCTTGGAATGAGTAATTTATTGACTGAACAGCTCTCTGGGAAGGGGGTGTGAAGGCCAGTGTTGGAGAGAGATGGACAAGCTGGCTCGTGGTTTCTGAGCCACAATCGCCTAAACTTTTCACACACAATGAAATCTCACTGAACTGTAGGGATGTACACGTTCACTAACTATACCTAAAGGGTATCTCGTAGTATCTTTTTTGAATGTGGAATTTTGGTAGTTTTCTTGGATACCTTGACAGTTTTCGTAGGTGTGTTAACGGGCAGGTTTAGTTTGGAAAGGATCATCAACTAAATGTTTTTGGGAAGATTGGTAACAAACAAAAAAATCTGGAGATACGATGTGTCATCTCTAGCCCTTTTCTGGAGACTCCAGGTTGCCGTTTGCCCTGTGCAGACACTAGAACTGAAGTGACCCTAGAGCTCCCCGCCTTTCGGTGGTGGTGGAATTGCAGGTGCTCATCCTTCCCGCTGCTTTGCAGAGCAGCTGGGTGGCTGCTCTGCGGGAGGCAGTGCTTTGAGGGGAACAGGCTGCTTGGACTCACCACATAGTGCATGGACAGTGTTACCAAACTGAGCACACTTTAGATGGATTAAAGTACAGTTAGGTTTTTTTCAAAATACAGCATCTCTTTGGAAAGCTATCATTTAGGCCAGAGGTTGGCAAACCACAGGTCTATGGGCCAAATCCACTGTGGTCTGTTTTTGTATGGTGCTAGGGCTAAGAATGGTATACATTTTTATTTTTTTAAAGAGCTATAAAGAAAGAAGAAGAATATGTAATAGACCGTGTGGCCCAAAAACCTAAGATATTTACTATCTGGCCCTTTACAGAAAAAGTTTGCTGGTCAACCCCCAGTTCTTCATTGAAACAAATTAAAGTTGGTCTGGATCTAAATGGAATGAAATAGCATAACTGTTGGGGAAATAGGAACAACAGATGGATAATAGGTAAGATGCTTTTTGTCAGCGGACTCACACCTTGCTGTGATTGGTGTACTATGTTGTTTATGTAAAAATAATCCCTGAAGAGATAGCTTTAAATTATCAGTAGAATTATAAAGGAATACCTATGAGTAAATGCTAAAAGCTTACATCTAGAAGTCTGCTTTAGTGACTGGTTCCTGTTGAGCGCTGGGAAGCCTGTTCCGCTGGTGAAGCCGCTGGTGGGTCATGTTCTTCCCTGTGGCTTCCGGGCCGTGCCCAGAGCAGTTGTGCTGCGCTCCCTGGACCCCTAGGAAGCAGGGCAGGCTGCTCCTTGGTCAGGACCGGTCAGTGCCTGTGGGCTGGGGCACTGGGTGAGGGCCTCTCTTTGGCTTCTCAGGGCTTTTTTCTTTGTAGAATCCCCCGACCCCCTTATTTTTTGTTCCATGTCTCTTTTAGAGTTTCTTCTGTAAAAGGAATGAAAAAAGGAGACTGAATAATCCCCAACTCTTTTTTCAGTGCTTTTGTGATAATTTTCTCATGGACCTTTTGACTGGTCAGGATAATGTTTAGTTAACTTGCCTGAGGTTGTCCTTTACTTATTTAAATATATGTTTCTGCTTCAGTTTTAATGTTAGTCCACTGTATCTTAAGAATATCATCAGTATCTATTTTAGACTTTAAAAGTCTCTCCAGTTTTATGTGTTTTTCCTTATTTAAAAAAATTATTCTATGTGAATTTTGTTCCAAGTAGAGAATTCAGTTGTTGGATTTGTTTTTATGGAATAGAATACATATTATGGGATCTTCCCAGTACCTCCCCCTTCAAAGCTTAAAATGTTTTTCTAATGTAATTTTCTCATATAATATTAAATAATTATTGAAAGTGACAATTATAGTACAAACAAAACATTTTAATATTTTCCTTTTTTAACTCTATTCCTGATAGAATTTCATTAAAATTATCTGAATTCTTATCTAGTCCAAATAATCAGATGCTCAAAAATATTTACAGTGTGTAAGATGCTTCGCTAAGTTTGATGCGGTCCCCCACTAAAAGGAGGCATCACAGTGCTGTGTTAGTGAATATGGACAGTATGAAATGTGCGTGTATATGTATCTTATTATACAGGTTATATGGGAATGAAACATGACAGCCATGTGAACCACACAGATAATAAAGTTTAACCTTTAAATGCCCTGAAATTCATTTTAAAGGTTTGAAAAATGTTTCTGAAATGATCCCAAATGTGTTTGCCTTCCCAAAGTGTTATGTACTCACAGTTAGCACGGAGAATAAGATGAATAAGTCATGGTCCCTGTTGCCAAAGTGTGCCAATTCCCATCTTGAAGTTTAATGAACATAACTTTATATTTAATTAATGATAGAAGTATTGTCCTAGAAACCAGTTGAAATACATGTGTTAAGTGTTGATTTTAGGTAGTATGAGGGTAACCACTGATGACTGCAGATAGGCTTCGTAGCTCCCAAAGCACCAGAGGGGAAAAATGGAATAAAGAAAAACTTTACCATTTCAGAAAAAGGCAGTTAAGGAGAATGAAAAAAACAAGGACATTTGCATGGTATATTAATAACAACAAATTGCATGGATGAGCCCAAATATATTTTAAAAACAAACAAAAAAAACCCCAAACTAAAATGGCACGAATAAGTCCATATATATCAGGAACCACAGTTAATGTAAAAGGATTAAATCTTCCAGGTGATAAAACTTCAAATTTAGTAGAAAAATGACATCTAGCTAAATGCTCTACATAAATCATATGTGTAAAACTAACACAAGTAGGTGTAAAACAAAGGGATGGAAAACTATTAAAATCTGTCAGTCCTAACAGAAAGCAGGTTTAAAATGTAAGACAAGCTAAACTCAAAGTGAAAGTATTAAATAGAGGGATATTAGCATATTACTCAGAAGCATAGTTAATAATCATGAACTTCTGTATACCTAAAAATAAAACTTACAAGGTTGACGGAAATAGGAGGAATTAACAATTCTAAACACAGAGGGAGAGACTTTCATGTGACTGTCAGTAATCCATACACCGAGTACATCAGAAAGGAGTCAGGATGTGGGGCAGCAGTTCCCAACCTGGGACTGGTGACCTTTGGGCGGCTCATTCTTTGTTGGGGAGCTGCCCTGTGCACTGCCAGGTGCTTAGCCGCGTCCCTGGCGTCTGCGCATTAG
>NW_012152441.1:867737-869217 GCF_000956105.1 Propithecus coquereli
TTTTTTTTTTTGGTGAGGACGGGGTCTTGCTCTTGCTCCGCTGGTCTGGAACTACTGAACTCAAGTGATCCTCCCACCTCAGTCTCCTAGAGTGCTAGGATTACAGGCGTGAGCCACTGTGCCCGGCCTTCAATTTTTTTTTATTGTGGTTAAATACACATAACAAAATGTGTGTTCTGTCTTAACCATTTTTCAGTGAACAGTAGAGTGGTGTTAAGTTCACTCACGTTGTGCAACCATCAGCACCATCCATCTCCAGAACTCTTTTCATCTTGTAAAACTGAAAGCCCATACCCATTAAATACCAACTCCCCATTCACCCTGCTCCCCGCCCTGGCCACCTCCATTCTACTTCCTGCCTCTATGAATTTGACTACGGTAGGGACCTCATGTAAGTGAAATCATACAGTCTTTGTCGTTTTGTAACTGCCTTTGTTCACTTACCATAATGTCCTCATGGTTGTTGCGTACAAATTTCCTTCCTTTTTAAGGCTGAGTAGTATTCCATTGAATGTCTGTGCCACATTTTGTTTGTCTGCCTGTTAGTGGACACTCGAGTTTCTCCCACCTTTCGCTATTGTGAACAATGCTGCTGTGAGTAGAAGTGTACAAACATTTCTTCAAGACCCTGCTCTCAGCCCTTTTGGCTGCAGACCCAGAAGTAGAATTGCTAGGTCATATGGGAATTCTATTTTTAATGTTTTGAGGATGTGCCATCCTGTTTTCTACAGCAGCTGCACCATTTTACTCCCACCAACATGCATGCACAAAGGTTCCAATTTCTCCACATCCTCACCAACACTTTTTTTTTTTTGGTAGTAGCCATCTTAATGGATGTTAAGTAGTATCTTGTGATAGTTTTGATTTGCATTTTCCTAGCGATTAGTTATGTTGAGCATCTTCACGTGTTCATTGGCCATTTGTATGTCTTTGGAGAAATATCTATTCAAGTCCTTTGCCCATTTTTGAATTGGGTTGTTTGCATGCATACATTTTTACATATTAACTAGTTAAGCTAGTTTGTTATATTTTTAGTTGGCTTTTTTTTACACATATTTACATAATCTGCTATTTCTTATTTTAAAAATTTAAAATCTCACACACTTTTGTGATTCTGGTTTTGTGTATTGTATGGCCATGCCTGGTATTTCAGAGCCTTTAGAGCATTTAGATTTTGATACTGTTTTGCCATCTTAATGCTGGCACTTTAAGAATGCCTCTGACCCACTAAGCTTCGTGGGAAAGGGGCCCTGGCCTCAAAGGGTTAGAGTTCTTATTTTTCCTAAAACATATTCATCCTTAACGACAAGTACATTATGAAAGGTTTGAGTGTCAGTTTTTAATGGTGCCAATGATAGTCTTAAAGTTTTGATATGAGTTTAAATTTACCATCTGTAATAGGCCATCCAGCTCAAAGTCTATTAAAACAAATTGTAAAACCATTAAAATGCCTTTGTTAATAAAATTTTGCTTTGTGGAC
>NW_012152441.1:870321-870963 GCF_000956105.1 Propithecus coquereli
TGGGACTGGTGACCTTTGGGCGGCTCATTCTTTGTTGGGGAGCTGCCCTGTGCACTGCCAGGTGCTTAGCCGCGTCCCTGGCGTCTGCGCATTAGGTGCCAGTGGTTACCCTCTCCCTCGCTGTGATAACCAGACATGTTCCAGACATCAACACATTTCCCCTGGGGCCAAAATTGTCTCTAGGTGAGAACCCCTGATATAAACGATTTAAATATGTGGCTAATATGTTGGAGCTGTTGGATATGTACGTAAATTTGTATGCAACAAACAAAATTAGATTCTCTTCAATCATATGAACATGTAACAACAACTGGCCATATATTAGGCCACAAAGAAAAATCTCAAGTTTCAAAAGTAAATCCTGTGGGCCAGAATGTTAGATCACAGTGATGTCACCTAGTTGGAACCTAAGGATAGCTAAAATATCTATCTAGACATTTTAAGTCCCCCTTTTGTATATCACTTGGGCTAAAAAGGAGATTAATTGCTGTGAGCTAGGGTGATGCCACGGCACTCTAGCTCAGGCAACAGAGTGAGACTCTGTCTCAAAAAAAAAAAAAAGAAAGAAAGAAAATAGAGGTAAATCCTGTTTGCTCTTAACAATTCTGATTAAGAAGAAATGAGAATACAGTGTTTTTTTTT